>NC_133320.1:21434350-21605792 GCF_012295235.1 Primulina huaijiensis
TATATAGAGAGAGAGAGAGAGAGAGAGAGAGAGACTCTTGTGTCATCAAATACGTGATAAAATTAAAGCTGTCGATTTTGTAATTCAATTGTAACAAATTTATTTAAAAAAAATTGTTATTTCATTATTTATATAACCATGGGAATCGAATATTTAATTTATGTTTTTTTAGCAAAAACAAAAAGTTATAAATATTTGTAAAATTTCGTTTCCCTGTTTTTTTTAATAATCGGCTTGGCGATTTTTTATTTTTTTAATGTGTGTCATTTCATATTCATTCAAATGTTAGATGAAAAAAGGTGAAACTTCCAAATATGAATTGTTAGGTCAAATTTTATTTTTAATAATTTGGGTAGGGACAACATGTTTGAGATGCAAATAGTAGAATTTATATTTTAAACTTTTGTTTTACAGTACAAAATATTATCAGTATAGAAGGAAGAAGCATGCATTTTTCTTTACATTATTATACTACCAAAATTAAAATTTTCAAATCTTATTACATGATATTTAAGTCAATATTATATAAAAAAAAATAAAATAAAACAACATGATTTTTTTAAAAAAATTTATTTATTTAGTAGAACAATACTCTATTCAATTAGGGAACAAAGATAACTTAAAATCTATGCAAAACGGTTTTTGATAATAATAAACTCGTAATATATTTATTTAATTCATACCTATAATATTTTAATATAATATTAAAGCATGAAAACTATAGAACAACATAATTTGAGTTCGACTCAAATTTGAAAATTTCAAATACAAATAAAATATATTTTCAGGCGACTCGATTTTTTTATACCACTAGTTTGAAAGCAATGATCGTATGTATTTCTTTTTCTTTTTTTTTTGTTAAATAAAAAAAACGTTTTAATTTTCGATTATTTTTTCTTTTTGTTAATTTTCTTTATTTAAAATTTTAATCATAGTGTTTTCCTTTATATATGATAGTAAAGATGCTAAAAATAAATACCTTTAGAAATTATTTTAAAAAAAATTAAATTGCCTTAATACCCAAGCGAAAACAACGGGAAGCAGGTGGCAATCTAATGTAAAAGCGGATTATTCCCGACAAAGACTAAAAATTCACCAAATAAAAGCATCCAATAGTATCCATCCACGTGTCACTCGTGCTGTCCCACGCCTATATAAGTCACAACCGTTCGGGGGTGAGGTTTACCAAAAGCACCATTTCCTCTTTCACTTTCCCCGAAATTTCCAGTAAAAAAAAATGGAGAGCATGGGCGTCATCGGCGAGAGCCGTAGGGAGTTGCTTGGCGCGGATGAGGTCGTCGGAGAGCCGTCGTCGTGGAGATTGAACATCAATGAGTTCCGATTGCCCGATCGCGGAACCGACCAGCGTCACTCTTTCAGCCTCCCGCGCCTCATCCGCAATATAAGTATGTATGCTTATTTTCTGTGTATGCATGTGATGTTACTAATGTAGGTGATCAGATGCATGTGTACATAATCGTCGGTAGGAGAGACTAGGAATTTGGGTGAAGGAGACGCATGAAATTTTACTCTTTCGAATAATTTTTTCCTCGTGTTTTTCTATTTGAATGAATAGTTGCAGCAAATTTTGGCATACGATTCGGTTCGCTGTAATTTTAAAATTTTCGGAACATTAAACGTAATTGGAAATAAATAGCGTGATTTAATAGATTAATAGAAGTCACGTGGTTATTTTGTCTTTTTTGTGGATAATATTTTCTGGACCTAAGTATGGGAATTTATTTCGTTTTAACATTTTGTGCTAGTTTGAGATTATTTTAATTACGGGTGACTTTTGGAAGGACTTGTTATAATTAGTTAGACTAATTATAGTAATTAATTAGGATAATTATTGAAGTATTGAAATAGAATAATTGATTTTATTTATTTAGGGTAATTTATTTCTTTTCAAAAGTGAAATATTTTGTTACTATATGTTGTGAAACGGGGTGGTGTGATCATTTGGTTTGGTGGCCATACCAAGAGATTAAATTTAGTTATTTTAAGTGTTTCATGTTTCATAATTGTAGCATACATAATATATATATAGTTCAGAAGTATAGATAATGAGGGGACAACATATATACACTTTGTAATTAGATCATGAGATTTTTCTTTTTATTTTTGTAGTTATCTACGCATTATTATTTTTATGTACTCTGATATTTGTTGTCGATCGATTGCCATTAACATTATTTAGTGAATATACAAGTTTTTTTTTTTTTTTTTCAAGAAGATTGGCTTCTGAAATTATTATGTTTGATAAATCTGGAAATTTTGGCATAAAACGATATGATGTTCCATTTGATTGGGAAAAGAAAAATGACCATAGGGTCAGGTGTTCTTCTGCGTGTAGTGGAAGTGGTTTTGGTTTTGATTACGATTATGAGTCACACAGGGTTTATTTTTTCATTGAAGTTAATAGACAATAACGTACAAAAAATTGGATGTATGCAGCCCATTGAGATCTATGTTCTAGGAATTAGTTGATGGTGTTCATAAATATATTATGATTTCAGTTTCAGAAAGAAATTATAATAATGAAAGGTTAGTTAAAGCTTTAACAATTTTAATATTTTGCTATAATGAATATAATAATAATATGGTCTTTTTGGGGAAGTGTGAACATTTGTATTAATATATGGATTATACAGAGCTGTGTATAAATAATTTTTTTAAAAATAAATAAAAACAAAATAATTGTGTTTTTGCTTCTACAGACAGAAAATTTGTTTTGAAGACCAAAACCAAAAACAACATTGTTTCTCTATGTATTTTTTCAATGCAACTTTTTGTACACAAAAGTAAAATTTTAGCATAATTTAAGAAGATTTATACTTTACAACTTTGAAATGTAAGTTTGACAATCTAGTTCAATTTCATCCCCCTGTTTTAAAATCCGTAGGATGAGGGGTAGATCTGATGCCTATATTTTAGGTAGACAAAACTAATTTTTGTTCTGATCTTCTTTTTCTTTTTTTAATCTTCTTTGGGACAGAAAAATCCCATCGTTGATGGAAAGGTTAGCAACTAAGAGACTGGATTATACCATATGGCCTTGTTAATGTGCTCGTAAGTTGATATTTGGTTATCTTGTATTTCCTTTAATTTCGAAGTGGATTGGCCAAGTAATATTCATTTCACATGCCCAACTATTTAATAACTATAATTTTAATCGAACTCTAGTCTGACAGTTAAAGTCTACTTAATTGGTAATCATAAATCACATGCAAGTGAATATATTTTTTTAAATCTCAGATGTTATAATTTTGATCCGCCTACTTCTTGTGATTTTATTGATTTTTCATTGTGGGGCAATACAAAAAATTTGTTAACTTTAATTTTATTTTTATACTTTGCATAGTTATACGCCACAATGGACTAAAAAATAAGAACCAAACCTCCCTTTGTTTTCATGGTATCACGTTGCTTCTTGTTCTTCATGTCTTTTATTTGTCAGGAAAACAACAAAAAATTGCTGAATATTACAAAAGGCAAGCAAGACTCCTTGAAGGATTTAATGAAATGGAGAACTTTCATGAATCTGGCTGTTTACCGGATACTCTGTCAGAGGTTGGTTTTGAATTTCTTGATTTCCCTTCCCTTCTGTAAAGAGACAGTATTAAGTATCATGATCACACCTGCATACTCACGATAAAAATATTCGCAACATTAAATTTTGGAGTACTTAAGTTCTATCACATGTTGATAGATTAACCTTTCAGCAAATTTAGTCAGAATAGACTCTAGGTTTTGATATAATGTGCAAGATTGTTCTAATCATTTTGTAAATAATGAACAACATTTGGGGCCTTCTTTAGAGGGTTTTTCTCACTTCCCTTTCTTTGCTGGTTCCAAAACATACCTGAAATGAATGGCCTTTTGACTGTACCGTTTATAGAGTGCTAGGTCCTACTAGTTTATCTAATTTAAATCACATATCTTCAGGATGAATTGAAGCAACTTGCCAGGAGAGAAAGGATGGCGATTAATGTGTCAAACATAGCCAATCTGTTCCTTTTTGTCATAAAAGTTTATGCTTCAGCTGAAAGCAAATCTTTGGCTGTAATTGCGTCAACCCTGGATTCTTTTCTAGACCTATTGTCTGGGCTGATCCTGTGGTTTACTGCCTATGCCATGAAAAATCCAAACCAGTACCGCTACCCAATTGGAAAGAAACGAATGCAGCCGGTCGTATGTCATCACACTCTCTATTATTTGCCTTGCAATTAACCATATTTTTTACGCTGCACTTTTGAGAATATGTCATATGCAGGGGATTATCGTTTTTGCATCTGTTATGGCAACTTTGGGATTGCAAATAATTCTAGAGTCTGTAAGGCAACTGTTTGCAAAGGTATTTCAGCTTCATTTTCTTATCTTCCTAAAAACTTGAGAATATGTAAATTGGTGCTAATTTAGCATGTACTCCTTCCTGTATTGTAGTGATTCATGCTTTCTTATATTCATCTTCTTTCTTGTGCATAGTCTGGTCCAGATATGAACCATGAGAAGGAGATGTGGATGATAGGAATCATGGTTTCTGTTACCGCTGTGAAGTTTGTATTAATGATGTATTGTCGACAATTCAAGAATGAAATAGTTAGAGCCTATGCTAAAGATCATTTCTTCGATGTCGTTACTAATTCAGTCGGGCTGGCAACTGGTGTATTAGCAATTCGATTCTACAGGTGGATTGATCCTACAGGAGCTATAATCGTGAGTCCATCACTTTCTTTGCGATTTTATTGTTCGAAATCGTTCTTTTCTAAAAGAAAAGTTGGTCTACGGTAAATAAACACCACAATTTAGAACTTTAGACTTCATGAGCCTCCATATTCCTCCATGATCCTCCCATGACCCTTCAACTTATGTCCCTTCCAAACATCATTAAGCAAGCACATTAAAACATAACGGTTCACCTTTTTCTCACATAAAAGCAGAGATATATGATCCATTGGTAGCACACCACCACGAATTTACTCACACTCGTCGTTTCATCAATGTAATTGTTGCAATAAAATAATAATGCACATAAGAACCGCATGCAGCAGTCACTCATGTAACTATTTGAAATGGTTTAGAGACAGCTGTTAGCTCTGTTTTCCTTCATAAAATGGTGCATTTTCGGCATTCATTTTCATCACAACTCGTCTTCATTTCGATGTTGTAGATAGCATTATACACAATCATAACCTGGGCAAAAACAGTTTTTGAAAACGTGCGATCATTGATCGGAAGAACAGCTCCTCCAGATTTTCTAGCAAAATTAACATATCTCGTATGGAACCATGACAAAGAGATCCAGCATATTGATACAGTAAGAGCCTATACATTTGGCTCTCATTACTTTGTGGAGGTTGATATTGTATTGCCAGAAGATATGCTTTTGAGCCAAGCTCATAATATCGGTGAAACATTACAAGAAAAGCTCGAGAAACTTCCAGAGGTTGAAAGAGCTTTTGTTCACATAGACTTCGAGTTTACACACAGACCAGAACACAAAAGCAAAGCATGATTTTTTTTTTTTTTCTGAGGATAAAAGCAAAGCATGATTTTGGTGTGAAATGTTGTTGATATTATTATTTTACAAGGCAAGTATAAGTTTCCAAATGCCATTAACACGAATTTCCAGGTTTTTGGCTGTGTTTAGATTAAGCACATGATTAGAAAGAAGCACATTAGTGGTGACTGATTCAGCCGCTTCAGTTTTAGAAATAGAGAACCATGACATTTGGTACGTTGGATGAAACAAAATATGTGTAATTTTGATCGTTCGATCGTTTTCTAATAATATATTCATGCGTCCTACTTGAACTTGACATGGCACTTGTAGAATCCAATAATCCTACTACTATTATAATTTATTTGATTAGCATACATTTAGGAAGCATGGAGCTCAATTCTAATAATTTCAGAAACAATTGCAACTATTGGTCTATTATTTAGTTGTTTGTTTTATTTGAATTTGAATTTGCTATCGTCCTAGCTCCTGATTGGACAACATCAAGTCTTGATTGTGACTCAAGCAAACGATAGCTTTTCATACGTGTATTGAAGAAAAATGATGGTTGATCTAATCCAATATAGTCCTTGTGTAAGATAGTCCTTATGTAGAATAGCTATTGTGGATTGGGATAGATTTCTTTATAATCTTTATCTCGATGTAGCATATAATTTGTCTCGTCGGTCTCATTCAATTTGGGAATTTCTTTCATAATTAAGTTTTTTAAATTAGATTAAAATAAATCGATTATTTTATTTTTTCATACAAAAGTTGTATCTATACACGTGCGCCTATAAAAGCAACCAACCGTCTTATATTAAAATTTGTAATAATCTGATACTTATGGAAAATTTAGGTTTCGATACTAGCAAGTATCACTAGTCTCGACGCAGGCTTCGAATTTGCTCTGAACTTGAAATCACGAAGAAGACCGTTAGAAGGGGGCCGGGAGGGTGTTCCGACATAGCCCCTCCGACGCTCAAGTCAGAGACTGAGGATATGAGGTAAGAGCAGCTAAGGATGCTGCTGAAAAATAATATAATGAATGAAATGAGTTAGACACCCGAACCTGGTATTTATAGGAGAATATATTGACATGTTATGAGCGCTCTACATGTGTTAAGGATGGGTCAGAAGTTTAGACATGATCTTGATGGTCCATTATTGGGTATCATACTCCTTCAAAAGAAAATTGTAATACTAAATATATATTTAATGAAGATAATAAACATACAAAATTCGAGGTAGGTGACAATATAAAAGGAAAATAAAATATTATTGATAATGCATATAAATTTTTGGCAGATGGATTTATTTTGCTGGTACAGGCATTACTCACATGTCTTCTCTTGAATATAAAATAAGAGGAAAAGTACATAGGTCCATTTTTCTCTTTTACTTTTGAAATAGAATTTTACAAACAAGTTTAAATTTAATTACTTTTCTCACTTGAGAACAAATGGCATTTTTATTTAAGGTTTTAATTTAATAAATAATTATTCTTTTATTCCATAACTTCATTAATGTTTGATAAATAAAATTAGAACACTCTAATCTTAATACAAGTCTGATTGAATTCAATCATCAAGCATAGTTTCAATGCGCCTAAATACATTAAAGCCACCAAAGTATATTTATTTCTAGTTTTGGTTAGGATTTTCCTATCTATTTTCCAACCAAGCCATAAATTATCCGATTTTTCCAAATAATTATTCATAAAACCCGATCCAAACTTGATCAAATCGAGACGAATCTCGAACCAGACAGTCTGACTATCAACTATAATCCTGAGTAATACCACCGATTCCGTAATCACCACCTTACATGTATTGCAACTACCAAACAAAGTAAACATTATTGTCAAACACACATGTTTTCTTCAAGGTTTTATCTTCATATAAGCTTAAGCACGGCACCTTTTATTAATATTAAATAAATAAATATATATTATCATCTGTTTAAACACGACACTCTTTCATCTTTATCATCTGCTAGTCAATGATGTGTTCGGATGAGAGTCGTGGAAATCTAACCGTCCGATTTGGGGAGATGGTCAATCACGAAGAAATATATATTGCGTGCCCCATGTGTTGGAAACTCTATTTAGCCACTTGGTGGAACATTCAGTCACCATTTTATTTTAATCACATATTATTCAAATCAATTATTAATTAATAAATCAATCAAATAGGTAATGAAAATTCATCAGGACCAAAGGCAAATAGCATTTTCTTGGTCTTAAAAATATGTGTAGAAATAAAACTATCAAAAACGGGTTATATTGGTTCTGCCATATAAAATAGATAGACTATCCGTTAAATAGCAGTATGCTCGCCCACTAGATCGTTACGATAATACAACGTAAAATCCTACGCGACTTGATTAAACGTGTCATGTTTTATAAAACACCTTAGATGATATTTCATGTGTAATTTGTTCTGGTTCGTGACCAATAACTTGTTAAAATGATAATTTTTCATAAACTCGAATTTAATTTCTTAATTATACCTTAATGAAAACATTTTTTCCATCTTAAATATTACATTAAAAGAAGATTTTGCTGAGATGATAAAATTTCAATCCAAATTTCTTTGTATAAGCAAACACACATATCTTAATATCCATAATTGAATAGGACATTCAATGTTTGTCATGTTGTGTGGTTGATATTTTTCGAGACTCCTGTCGGTTCGTGGTTAGAGCTGGTGCTGGTGCTGGTGCTGGTGCACTAATACCCATTGAACCAGCCGCAGGCCTGCCGTGTGTTGGGATCCAAGGACTAACAAGCGGCTCCAATCAGGCGGTGGGGCATACAACCCAGTGTTCCTACCTCGCACGAAACAGAAACAGCGAAGCAGGAGTAGGACGCCAGTGTTCTTTCTAAAAAAAATTATCAATCATTTCGAATCCCCAAGTGGTGCAATTAATCGGGGTGGGTATTAAGACGTAGACAGGGCGGCGTGGGGGAAACGTTTTCAGACCTGATGAGCTGGACTCACGTTTGCGTATCCACAGTGTGTAGGCGCCTTGCCTCCGGCTTTATTTCTCCACGCATCTTTACTAATTCGCAGCCATATTACCCCTCTCGTATATTGTGTAGACAGGTATTCGAGCTCTTTCGCACCCCACTTTCTAGTGAACTTTGTGGGTTTTTGAGTTTCACTTTCCAGCGAGCGTAAGGATACTTTTTTTTTCCTTGAGTTCTTATGGGGTTGGTTTATCGGAATTCGGATCAGTTCGCTTCTGGGTTTTTATGGTGGTTGTAGAAATTCTGGCTTTTGTGGGAAAATTTGGGGGACAAAGAATCTTACTTTTTCTGCAATTGTCCCTCGTCGAATCTGTTTCTTAGATTCTGATTTGGTTGTCAGTTCCTGTCGATCTTACTCTCAAATACTATGTTAGAAGAGATCTCATTTCCAAACCGCCATTATAGATCAACTTAATTGTTCTGAAATGTAAAATTTTTGACATTCGTGGAAATTGTGGCATAAAGACGTTGTTTTGATGGTTGCAGATGGGTTCCGATACAAAGGCGATTTCTGTTAAGCTGAATGGTTCAGGTCTCATCCGAAGTCATGGACTTATTGGTGGGAAATGGACTGAAGCATACGATGGGAAAACACTCGAGGTTTGGTTGTGTAGCAATTATTGACAGGAAAATACTTCTCAAATGTGTACAGCCAGCTGCTTTTGTTGTATGTGGAACAATAATACCTTTTTTGGCAGGTACTTAACCCTGCAACTGGTGAGGTCATAACAACTGTTCCATTCATGGCTGGACGGGAAACAAATGACGCCATTGCTTCAGCGCAGGAAGCATTTGCCTGTGAGTTTATCCGGGCTTAGTTGCCTAGTATCTGTTTCTTTTTTTTTTCATTGTGGTTTAAATTTTGTTTTTGTTTTGTTACTATTAAGTTTTTCATTTTAATAGAGTTAATAGAGTTTACAAGGAGACATACTTTGACCTGAAGAAACAATTTTTTTTTATCGATTATTAGTAACTAATCTTCTCCTTGTTCCATCCTCTAAATGTTGACGTTTTCAGTTTGCTGCAATATTCTGCGCTTGAAAAAGATAATGAATTCAAAATTCATGATGCTTGTCTGCATATCTGGACTTTTCTTGTTTTGCATTATAAGTTGTCAATTATGAAAGAAAATATCTAAATCCGGCATGTTCTCTCAACATTATCTAATGACTAGCCCAGTTTCTTGTCTGAGGTAAAATGCTCAATTATTGTCTGAGTCACACAGTGCACAGAGCCTGCTGTTGCACGATCTTGAGAGTTACCTGATTGTGTGATCCAAAGTACGAAATCTAGAGCCACGAGCTACCGTCTATATAATATTTTGTGGAGCGTATTGTAGTTGTAATTCAGACAGGCTGGTGTATTTAATACCTAAAAATATCAATAAGATTTCTGAATGCTGATCTTTGTGGCTTAATGACAGGTAGAATCGTTCCTGAACACTAATCTTGTGCACTTTAGTGACATTGTGTTATTATTATTGGAGACAGTGCCATTCTTTCTTTGTATAAAAAATACTCTTTATTCCATGAGATCTTGATAACTGTGATCTAGTGCATTGTGGTAACTCAAAATGATCGTGAGAATACAACCCTGTCATCCGGACTGTGTTAATTCTATTTAAATTGATGCAGCTTGGAGCAAGCTAACTGCTACAGAGAGGAGCAAACGTTTAAGGAAATGGTATGATTTACTAATATCTCACAAAGAAGAGCTTGGACAAATTGTGACTCTAGAGCAAGGGAAGCCGGTGAAAGAGGCCATTGGTGAGGTACCTGATTCTCTGTCTTTCTTCTAAAAATTAAACTTTATTTGTGTGCCTTTGAGTTGAGAAGCATATAAATTCTTGCTGCTCACAGGTTACCTATGCAGCAAATTTTATTGAGTTCTATGCCGAGGAGGCTAAACGTGTGTATGGAGACATAATCCCAACTACGTCAGTAGATCGTCGATTCTTCATTTTAAAGCAGGTGAATATTTTTCCCTGAAATTTTGAGTTCCTTAGCTCACTTTTTTGTTGTGGCTTTTGTGTATCTAACATTCTTTTAATTCGGGCACATACACATCAAAGGGTATCATCCTTGCAGTACTGAAAATATTCTAATAGCTTATCTCTAGGATACAAATATCAATAACATGGCCTGTATATTTGATCTATTTTTTTTATAAATAATATTATCATAGTTAGGATGTTGTAAATAATATAATCATACTTGGATGCACTGCTTTTATTGTCAGAGATATAACAATAAACCTTTCCACTAGTAGGCCTTTCTCCCCCTTTTGGAGTGAGATAAACAAGAGGAAATCCAAAATCATGACCTTAAGTGATAAGTCTATGAATCGTCTTTTTCATCTCATTGAGAAGACATACTAATGAGACGACATACTTTTTCTTGCAGCCAATAGGGGTGGTCGGGTTGATTACACCCTGGAATTTTCCCATCGCCATGATTACTCGGAAGGTGGATATCTGTTTCATTTGGGGTTCAACTTTTCCTGGCATTTTTGTCTGTCAAAATATAAGTATGGTAGCATCATGTCAAGAGTGGATATTTACTTTATTGTGTTGTTAGGTTGCCCCTGCCCTTGCTTGTGGATGTACCGTTGTCATAAAACCATCTGAACTGACACCACTGACTGCGTTAGCAGCAGCGGAACTATCTATTCAAGCTGGGATACCGCCGGTAATTCTGTTATTCAATGCCATTTAAACTGCACATCACACATTCAGTGCTGAGATTTTGAAATGAGCCACTTGGCCTTTCGCTTGACTTTTGAGCTAACTGCCTCTGTTTTTTCGTGATTTGAGATTAAGGTGTGGAGTGAGTAACAATTCGTGTCTTGTTGATACCCATAACCTTCATTAAAATGAGAAAATTCCATACATAATAATTTGACTTCGATGTTTTAACTGATGGAATCATTGGATAATATGTTTATTAGAGAGTGATTTTATGCTGGCTGGCACCCATCATTGCTCTTGGAGCACAGCTAGTGTCCTTTCATGGCTAAAATGCCAGTAATCTTGACTGGGTAGTCAAACCATCTATGAAGGGAAATAATTGCAAAGTTGCAACTGCATGCTTATTTTTGTTAAATGTATTTATCGAGTTTTTGTGGCACTTGAGATGCTGAGAAAAACATAAGGTACACGTGAGTTTAACAATTGGGAAGGAATAAGGATTACATTCATTTGATTTTCATGACCTGCTGGCGTGCTGTTTTTCTTATCACAAGTCAGAGCGCTCAGTTTTATCTGGATTCTGGAACTTTTAAAAGTGCATCTTTTATTGTTCGGCCTCTTGTCTTTATCTGGCAGTGTGTTCTATAATTGGTAAAAACTCTGATCATTGTGCACTATATTCTGCATCCCTATTCTTTCATTCTAATTGTGATTTTTGGAAGTTAGGGTGTTGTGAATGTTGTATTGGGAGATGCACCTGCTATCGGAGAAGCTTTACTTGCCAGTACCCAGGTTCTTCATATTTAATTTTTCTTAGGCTTATGATCATTTAAATGTTATGCATGAAAAAACAAGTTTGCTAATGTTTTTCCCAACATATTTAGGTTAAAACGATCTCTTTCACTGGTTCCACAGCTGTTGGAAAAAAACTGATGGCAGGAGCAGCTGCGACTGTAAAAAAGGTAGGAAATAAAATATGTGTATCCTAGATGTATATCTGCTCTTGCCTGCTTATTCCAAATTCTTATGTCTTAAGGTCTCTCTCGAACTTGGTGGCAATGCTCCTTGCATAGTTTTTGATGATGCAGATATTGAAGTTGCTGTAAAAGGAACTGTAAGTTGGAGCACCAGTATTTTCTTTTTCTCTTGATCTGAATGTTTGCTCTCAGTGTATTAAAGTGTTTGATGCATATTCTGGATCACTTCTCTTTGGTAACTGATGCGGATACAGATGAAATGGGTATCTTTCATTTGTTGCTAATTAGTCCTTTTCTGGAAATTCAGGCCTGTGGGGATTACAATGTATAGGCATCGTGATAACTTCTTTATGTTACCATCTTCTTACTGCATAATTCTATCTAGAACTTAATAAGAGAAATTTATAGAGCCTACAGATATTGAGAACAATAGATGTTCATCTTGCAGTGACATTTTGGTATATGGACAGCCTTTGGAATAAATCGAACTTCAAAGTGTTGAGCTCAATCTGTCCAAAGTCTGTAATGTTCCAAGGTCTCATGATTGATGGGGGTCACCTAATTAAACTGGGAGCTGTTTGTGGAAATTTACATGAGAAAGTATGGTACCAGTTAATGTTTCCACATTTTGAGTAGCTTGTCCTATAGGGATTTCAAAATTAGTGCAAGCTTATTGAAAAGAGTCCTTCCTTTTCCTTTAATGATGTTGTAGAAAAATAATATCTTAGACATCAACTGAAGGTTGAACCAAAAATGACATGGTTGTCACTTATCCAGCTTAGAACTTTTAGATTTTTAGCAACTTGAATCACCGACTGCCTTCTGTTCTCAGATGGTTGTTTTACTAGTCTGAAGGGAATTATCAGCTATAGTATTATCTCTATTCAAATGCCCCTATCATAATTATGCTTGTGCGATTGCAGCTGGCAGCAAAATTCCGTAACACTGGACAAACGTGTATTTGTGCAAATAGAGTTCTTGTACAAGAAGGTATTTGACTAAACCAGAAAACTAGACCACTATCTTCTAAATTTCATACTTGATATGTGTTACATGTGTCGTTAAAGGATGAGATTGTTGTCATGATATCCGTCTGATTTTCATTTTTGAGCATGAATGGTATACTTGAAATCAAGAAAGAAAGGATTTGAGGCAAAGAGGTAGGTTATCGGAGAATTAGAGTTGGCTTTCCTGTATACAAGAATCTTGTTCAAGAGCAATCACTCAAGTTGCATTTGGATGGATGGATTTGAAATCTATGAATTGCGATTATTGTTTTATTTTTAACAATAAAACAATAGATGAAATCCTAAATCCCTCAATTATTCACACAATTATTATACAAAATAAAATGAATTTCAAATGTATCTATTATTGTGTGAAATTAAAATCTATCATAAATAACATGGAAGATTTATAAAAATGAAATATGTGAATTTGAAGTCATGGTCTTTTTTCTTTAAACTACAAAAATACATTTGAATATTTGAAATCTATGGATTTGAAACCGATCAATCCGAACACAACCTCAGAAAATTGGAAACCATCCGTGTGCCCTCTTTGCTGTTTTGCTCATTATGTGTTCGAATATGGTCTTTTCGTTCTAACATTTTTCACTTTGTGGCGGTGATAAATATCTACACATAATGTAGGTTTTTGTATAGGTTATGATTCCCTTAGATACTTTGGTTAAAGAGGTGGATTTATCACACGTTCCAGTTGTGATGCTTATCACCCAAAAGCTTAGCACCAGGCCTGAGATTAGGAAGTGGGATGAAAAATGTTTAACCATCTATCATGGCCTAATCCTATCAAGTATCAGCCAAACACAACATTAGTTGTTATTCTGATTCTATACACTTAATTTTAAATTTAATGAAAATGATTGAAAACTAAATACTGAATGAGTGTTGGACGGTATATTGTCCATGGAAATATGTAAAAAATGTTCTCCCTCTCTGTTTTGTTTATTTAATATTTTCCTTCCTTGGGCTAGTATTTCGCTTTGATGTGGATGTAGTGCAAATGCCAAAAGATGTAGGCTATAAATTGCCTAAAGTGGGCAGTTTTATCTTTTAAAATTCATTAATTTTCAAGTATTACTTTGCTCAACAATGAATTATGAACATGTTTGATCTAATGATATTTTTTTCAGGGATTTATGACAAATTTGCAGATGCCTTTTCCAATGCGGTCAAGAGTTTGAAAGTGGGGAATGGATTTGAAGAAGGTGTTGTGCTGGTAATAACCTCAGTTGACAAATTAATTAAAATTTTACTACTCTGATAATTTTCTGGTTAAGTTATCTCTTCAAGAGGCATGACACTATATTATGCAACTTTCCTACCTTTTGGTCCTCATGGCTCGGCATCACTTTCATTTTCTGTATATTTGACATAATAGCACTCGTTTGTTCCTTTTGTGATGCTTGGAGGGCCTTGTTCCTAACATCTATGAATAACAAGAGCGAAATAATTAAATTGAGTTGCATAAAAGAGAAGATTTGTTTCACCAAAATATGTCATTACTTGAAGTAACAGAACTCCATTTTGTGAAATACCAAAAAGTGAAAACATTAATTCTTAGAAAATATTTTTAGTTTACAGTTAATAAATAACCATGCAAGTATATAAATAAATAGAAAAAAAACCAAGAAAATTGCTGATGCTAGTTGCATGCACTCTAAACAACATAACTGAGAAGACATAGTTCCTACTTGCTGTAATTCTCTCCATTACCAATGTTACCATAATTTACTACTTGTTCCCCAACTTCTAACACTCGAAAAAGGAGAGCTTAAGTTCCTGTGAACAAATAACCAAGTCCCAAGGCTTTGTGCATGTGCTAAAACCAGATAATTCGTGTCCTAGGAGGGTTAGGACAAGGTTTGGGATGATTTATTACTTTTCCCGATTTTTAAATTTTAAAAAGAAATATCTATGTGTGTTTGGCCTAGAGTGCATTGGCTTTCACTCGCGGACATGTGCTGCTAACATGATGTAGCCTCCTTACCCGAGCCACTAATAAACAGATTAATAAGTATGCAAAATTAAAACTTAATAACTACAGTTAAACAGCAGAAACTAAATAAATCAGAACAATAACAACAGTTTTAAATATTAATACAACCATATCGAAAATATAATTCTGAACGAGAATACGATAAAGCAATTAAAACCTCCACTGAATCGCCATCGAAAACCCAACTGCTCTAGCCACTGCCCTGGCCGTCCGAACCGTCCTACCTAAGACCTGTCCCGTGGAATGGGGTGCCCAAGATGAAAACAAGGACGTGGGCGACAATCGCCCAATACGATAATATACGAGTATACAGACTGATATGATGCATGTGAAATGTAAATATGTAATATGCTTGGATATCAAGGATCAAATCAAGAATCTGATGCTCAGTCTAAGTGTGTAGTCTCTGATCTGCCCTAAGCATGTTTTGGCTCCCACACTCCTCATCAAGACGTGAACCTACAATGTCCAGGTCATCAGTGCCCGCGGGTCCCGTCGGACACTGTAGCTCTCGATGCCCCATCGTCCACAATACAGAATAGGGTTGAGCGGCCCCAACAAACGAGGTATATCTCAAAAGATATCAGTCTCAACATGATATGTCATATATAATATGCCAAAGCAGTAAAACATGTATCATGTAACAGATAAAATATGCAGCATATAAGTGTGTATACTACGCTTGGATATCGCAGTCAGTACATCACGTCTCTCACTAAAATAATCTGACAGAAATCTTACTCGTCTGACATAATGAAATCACTAGCAAACCATATACTGAACTAAGAAACATACTATAAAGTTCTCCCTAATGATCCTTAAATCACTATTTAAGGCTTCAGGATTATACTTGCGGTCGTCGTCAGCCCGCTGATGATGTCTCGATCTCAGTTCACCTATGTAGCATGGATACCTTGAATTTTTTTTTTTGAAGTATCGGATACGGATACGACACACGGATACGCGTGTCGGATACGGCAAAATCCGTGTCGTTGACTTTTTTAGGGTTGACCAGCCGGATACGTTTTGGATACGGCGAGGACACGCCATAGATACGACGTGGATACGTTTTTCGGATACGTTTGGGCAAAATTGCAAATATTTAAAAGTTTTAGGGGTTAATTGAAAAAAATAAAATTTTTAAGGACCAAAAGGAAAATAATTTAAAATAAATTGGGCTAGGCTTTTAAATCTCTAAATACATTTGTACGTCTCTTTCATTCTATTTCTGCTCAAGCGGCTCTTTCATACATTTGCGTTTTATATTTTATACTTAAGATATTGAAATATTACATCTATATCTATACTTTTTTACATTTCAATGTTAAATTTATATAAATATAAATATATGTAATATTTATATATATTTTAATGATTGTCGTATCCTATCCGTATCGTGTCTTATATTTTCAAAATTTGACATGTCGTCGTATCCGTATCGTATGCGATACGATACCCGTACCCGTATCCATGCAACATAGCAGTTCACCGATCCCTCCACGAGTCGACACTCGCTCCGAAACTTGCCGACACCAAAGTGCCCTAGAAACAGGCTAGAAAACTTAAGGTATATGGCTAGAACTTGAGAGAGAGTAGCTGAAGGAAGCGGTGTAGGGAACAAAAGAAATCAGCTTCCATTTATAGACTGCATCCGCACTAGTTCAGAACATCTGAATCAATCTTATCTGCCACGTGTCAGAATCTCATTTGTCTAGTTGGATTTCTCAGGATAATGTAATCTGAACTAAATTTGGTTGTTTGTTTTAAATTATGTGGATCCCAACAGGTTGATCCCGAATCATCAATTCCTTAATAATGCTTAATTAGCAACCCTTTAATCATCTCTTAATTAATACTTCATTCAAATAAGGATTAAGGTCATTACAAATGAAATGTTTGTTTTTTTATTCTAGCTCAATTTCTACTTTCTATATCTATTACAAAAATACCCTTTCACATTTGGTGTTTACTACATCACATAAAATTAACCATCTAGGTTTCTGGGTTGTATTAACTAATCTAACTTGAAAAGTTTGCTGTTGACGCTTATTGCAGGGCCCTCTGATAAATGATGCTGCAGTACAAAAGGTCAAGTTTATTTTGCAGTTTACAATTTCAATTGTGCAAATATGATACTTGTAGTTGTGTCTAGCCCGTTTGACCTCTCTCAGGATTGCCTTACAGGTTGAAACACTGGTGCAAGATGCTGTCTCAAAGGTTTGTTTGATACCTAATTTACAGCACAGTGACTAGAACCAGTGTTCATATGGGAATTTATTTTTACTTTTCCTCTCTAGTAATTTATAGAAACTAATGATGTTCATGATATTAAATAAATTGTTCTGTCAGAATCAGGAAATAGAGCCAGGTATTGTTTTGTTTTGGTGTCATTACTTGTATCATTATTCATCTTTTGGGGACATGTGGTGCCTCAGTTGTCCCCTAAAGTACAATCTGTGGACTGTTGAAGTAGAATGTTTCTTGTTTGCTCCATATCTCGTGCATGGCCCTTTTCATTCCATTCATTGCTTGGGTATATATTTTGTGGCATTTTTTGTAGTTTATATCATGAAAATTTTGATTATGCGTCCATGCTATAAAAACTTGAGGTTTCTAGGCACAAAATGCAAGAGGACTTATTTACCATTACTCTTGCCCTAATGTATTCACCTTTTATTTAAGGGAGCCAAAATCCTCGCTGGTGGCAACAGACACAGCCTTGGAATGACCTTTTATGAGCCTACTGTTATAGCCGATGTCAAATGTGAGATGCGTATATCCAGGTGACTCCGAAAAACCCTAATTTGAACTTTGTCTAATGTACAGTTGAGGCATATTTGCTAGTCTTCTCCTGTATGACTGTATTAATGTCTGGGTAAACTTAAAAAATTGTCACTTCTTTTATTGTGGATTGGCTAGCACATACACTGATGGAGACTAAAGAACAACGGAGTCTACCTCAGAATATATAACCCATGTCTTCTGTGGTTAATATTCTGGGGTTTTCAGAATTATGCTTTCTGACCAATACTATTCTACTGTGGGCCTCAGTTGCCTAGATTGCAGTTAAGTTTGTTGATGTTTGGAAAGGTCTGGTCCTATGAGCTCATATTTATTGTATATGTTATATTACTTGAAAGTTGTGATTAGTCTGTCTCTTGGATCTTTGGAAGTGGAGTCTTTGTTTGCTTTCTTGGGGGAGTTGATTTAATTAGGAACAAGAACACTATCAAGGGGATGAGGAAACATCAGCTCTCTTGTATTTCCTCATCACCATAACATAATTGATATTGGGTCCATATAGAGATATTATTGGATGTTGCGTTAGTTTATTCGGTATAATTCATAGGCATATTACGTCAGTTAAAGCATTTTATTTCCTTGGCTTGCCAATGGCTGTGGAATTGGTCTATATTGGTTTGGTGTTGAATCGGTTGGCATTTACACCTTAGCTGAATAGAATCATAACTGCTCGCTCAGTTTTGATTTGTTTTTTACTGCTTTACTTCAATGTAGACTTGCAAGTTATGGTTGTAGATATATCAGGATTGTCTTTCTTTCTTTGACATGAGTTCTGAACTTAAGATCGTCATGAAGAAATGCTTGAATAGAGCTTTTTACATTCTTGATGCAGCTTTTTTTCCAGTCGTTTATGGTAAACTTTTTGTGGCTGATTTTATTTTGTGGATAATCTAGCGAGGAAGTATTTGGACCTGTTGCACCTCTTCTCAAGTTTAAGACCGAAGAGGAAGCCATCCATATTGCCAATGACACCACTGCTGGTATGAATCATGGATGACTTTTCTTATTGAGACAGAAGAAGAAGCCATCCACATCTTAAGAATTGAAGTTATTAATTCTCAAATATTCTGATTGCTGAGTTCAACTAAAGAAGACATCATATCTTTTGTGACTATGTTACATTAACAATTTGTTTGTAGGTTTGGCTTCTTATATCTTTACGAGAAGTGTTCAACGTTCTTGGCGTGTTGCTGAAGCTCTTGAATATGGAATTGTTGGAGTTAATGAAGGACTGGTCTCAACTGAGGTGAACCTTTTCTGCATCTCGATGAGATAGCGATGAGAAATTGAATTTCATGCTTGTTCAATATCTTCCATTCATATAGGTGACTCCACATGGAGGCATGAAACAATCAGGTCTTGGCCGTGAAGGATCAAAATACGGGATGGAGGAATATCTTGAGGTATTTATATTCAGGATGTCTATCTTTATATACCAGAAAGAATGGATGCGATATTCTATGGTCTGAATTTCTCGATGTGATTTTCTTTTTCAATTTTTCTCTTTTCATGTTTACAACGTTTTTTGTTTTTATTGACATCAAATTCTTTTCCAAGTTGGTCATAAATGCTGATCTTCAAATTTATCATAAGCAAAGGCCCAAATCCAACAAGATATTTGGATCTGGGATGTAAGTGAATGCTTGAGAACCATTGTAGCAGATTCTTTGAGTACCCACAGTCCCACATCGGTTTGTGAGCAGTGTTTGGATTGGTTGAGGAAAAGTTACAATAGATTCCAGTAACAGTTTGAGATAAAAAAATTTCATAAAGCGAGAGGGTAAAGAGTAATTGCTAGATCTCATTGTAAAGTCTTACTCGGACTGGTCTGGTGCTTGAGACGTGTAGAGTGTTAACTCCATTAAAAAAATATCCTACATAGAATAGTGGATTTGTTTATTCGACAGAAGTTGTTTTGCCTGTATGATCCATTGGAGGAGCGTTGAATGTGGTACTTCTCATGTTGAATCTTTCATTTTAGTGTTTGTGGTTGTCTTGACTTAATTTTGTTTGTTAATTTCCCTCATTCCAAAAGCTTGAACTGTCAAAGAAACGAATTTTCAATTATTTAGCTCGAGTACGAGAAACTGATTCAGGCACATATCTTCTGGTGCAGATAAAGTATGTATGCTTGGGCAACTTGATTTGAGCTGAATATGAAGGTGTACAGCATCACCCAGATTCTTGGAAAATGGGATGATGCCCTTCGTATAGTGGTCTACAACCTTGGATTTTGTGGCAATGTTGTGAGTCTTTGGAAAATTAGTATCTAAATAAGTGAGCATCTCTGAATGCCTGAGTTGTAATTCCTTGTTCTAGTTTATCTTGTATAATACTTGATGATGGGGAGGGTATAAACATATTTGCTGGTGGATTTCACTTAAATTTGAGGTCTTTTTCTTTGGTGTAAACATTGATGGTTCTAAAACTACATCTTTCTTGGCAAGTGGCAGCTTCACTTTTAAATTGGTAAGCAAAGTTTAAACCTTTTTCGAGAAATTACCACTTTTTTGGCTTAAGAAGACATCGTTCTATTTGTTTTTGTTGGGTTGCATTACGGTGTGAGATTGACATACAACTAGTTATATTTTTGGTAGAACGATAAGCGTTCGGTTTTACAATTGATATTAGAGCTAATATAATAAGTTCGATTTTTATTGATTGCAAGAAGTACAATCTTGAGTTATACAAATTTTGGTAAAACGGTAAATAAGATATATACCTACCAGAGACTCGTGTTCTAAAAAGCAAAGTCTAAGCGCAATTAAAAAAATCGGTCTCTTAGACAGCCGTCAAATTTGATATATATAATTTTATTATTGTTTTTTAAAAAAAATATTGTTCGGAATATTTTTAAATTGATTTATATCGGATAAATATGATAAATATATCATTGATTTTAATTTTGAATCGGATATAGATAAATTATTAGAAAAATACGAAGATAAAAAAAAATTATATATGTAGCAGCTCTTTTGATCGTCTAAACAACCCTTCTCATATTACATTATGTTTCTCCTATCCTTAAATAACCTTTCAAAGACAATATGGTATACTCTCTGTATCCCATTGGCACAATGAATCAGGCTATTATTTGATTTTTGCTATATATAATAAAAAATAGTACAAATATAAAAAAAATGAAACTGAAAATAATCAAAATTACAAAAATGTATTAGGTTTTTATATATGCAATATTTCAATATATAAAATTGTAATCGTTTTTTTATTATTTTAATTTTATTTTATATAATTTAATAGACATTATTATCACACAAATAAAATTAATTAAAATGCATTCATATTTGATAATAATTTGAATTCAAAGTTGTCATCTATTTAATATAAATTATTAATAAAACTTCTAAAAAAATCATTATGAAAACATTAAAAACTACAATCAAATATGTTTTGGTCAAGTTGTAATAATTTATTTTAATAAAATGTAAATTTGGAATGTTATAGAAATCTTTGATTAATAAAATATTTTGTTAAATCTTATTTAATACAATTTGTAAAATAAGTAAATATGCCACGAAAGTGGTTGTTATTTCCAAATTCATTTGGATTTTCTTGTAATAGTCATAAACTACAAGGGTGATCTTTCGCTATTTAATAATATACAATATTTTTCTTGGAGAAATTGGTTAAATAACCTCGGTCAACTTTTTTAAAAAAAAATAACCTCCTCAAGTATAAAATACGTTTAAAAAAAATACCCCTATTTTTCTTGTAATTGAATCACAGTGCATGTAGTCATGTCTATACAAATTCCAAAATTATGCAAATTGTTTAAAGTTATGATATAAATTTATTCAAGCACGTAAAACACGAGATTAGATACCATTTATAAATAAGAATGAAACATGATACTTTTACAACAATCCTTTAAAATAAATCTAACATAAATATCGGCACAACTTGACTTTTTCGACTTTAGTTTAATGGTGATAACATGAGAATTAGAGTTGTTAACAAACCAAGTCACTCGTGAGTTACTCGGAGTCCGACTCGGTAAAAATCTCGTTCGAGATCATTCGTTAAGCTTATCGAGTCAAGCTCGAACTTCAGGATGTTCGGTTCGTAAGCTTGCGAGTCTGTTCGTGAGCTCGAGCTCAGCTAATCTTTTGGACTAGCTTGTTGGACCATGAGTTTTTGTCTAACATTACTATTTTAGTAAAATGTAATAGATTGAATGTTATAAATGAGACCCTTAATTCATCACATCTTACTTGATCTTTTGGTGAAAATGCTCGACGAGCTCTAAAACGAACTTGTTTAATGAGCTAAAAAATGAGTTTGTTTAATGAACTTAAAAAGAGTTTGCTTAACGAGCCGAGCTTGGAGCTCGAGCCAAAATAGTTAAACATGATAAACAAACGATTAATGAACCGAGCTCGAGCAATTCGCGAACTTAGTAATTTTCAAACGAGCCGAGCTCGAGCTTAATAATAAAAGTTCGAATCGAGCTCGACCCGAACTCGATATCCTAAACGAGCCGAACACTACCGAACTCGAACCTGATAGTGTTCGGCTCGGTTCGTTTTAATCCCTAGTGAAAATGCATGAAATTATACAAACTCACACCCATGACTGAAATAAAAAAACTTGAATACATTATCAATTCATTGTTCGCATAGACAATAATTCTTTAACATCTTTACTGATTAGTTCGTAAATCCGTGTAATATTCTTCTCTGCTAGCGAAGAAAGGAGACATCAATGGCAAATCCATTGGTTTCATTTAGACCAAGCTACTGCTCTAATATCACGAGCATATAAAAGTAAAAATAAAATAAAAATTCTTGGACTTGTACAGCATTTCCAGGTCATTCCTAAGCAAAGGAGTAAACGCTGACACCGTGACGCCATTCAGGTTGTTGTTACTGCTTCGATAGATTGTACGTGGAAGTTTCATTGATGGGCTCAAAGTGCCAATTGGGGTCCGCATTTGTTGGTTCCACAGGGGATATACGCAAGACTTGTTTATGGTATTCGTAAAGTGTTTTTCTATGACCGATGCTTATGTATGTGATCCCTACAGCTTCAATCAACCGATATATATGTGTCTGCAAGTAATAGTTTAGTGTAAGAAGCAAGGATATTGATGCCAATCACCAGCGTTAACTAAACAGATGATAATTCCAGAATGAGGGAAGAGGCACATGAGAATTACTCGTTAATGAATCTATGACAAAAAAAAAAGAAATGTAAATACAAACCAGGGAATGAATCTGGTTTGTGTTGACAAGAACCAATCATAAATTGGTTATTGCTTTTAAAGAGTTGGAAAAAGAATTCAACTACACTGCATAAGATCGATAATTGGCTCTCACTACTCAAGAACACTTCAGTCCTGGTGTCCACATATTTCAGCAAATATGTTGATTTGATAAGCATAATGTAAAGTTGGCCACAAAAAATAAATTATAGGGAAACAGAGGTATTAAATTTCAGTCACCTCGTTGGCTTCGTCTAAAGCACTAGTAGATTCATCCAAGAGAACTAAGGTTGGCTTTGAAAGCAACAAACGTGCAAATGCTAGACGTTGCTGCTCACCAAGAGAAAGAACACTAGACCATTCAGACATGGAATCTAGATCAAATCGTGACAATACGTAGCCAAGTCGAACGTCATGTAGAACTTGAATTATATCTTCAGTAGTAGGCTTCTGAGGCCTTGAATCCATGTCTTGTGCCGTCGTTAGGAAAGGTAGCGAACCTGCAAAATAAATCTCTCAATAACTTTAGCTCTAAATAAGTGCATGTGTACCCGCCTAGCCCTATTTTTCAGGCTTCAATGCATTTCCTAGATCATGTCCTTTTCAATCTACTAAGGAAACGTGTGTTTAGGATGTCTTACAGTGGTATTTTTTAACAAAAAATTTTCAAGATAATTACCAAATTTTAAAGCATTGTGAATGTGGTTAAGTAAGACGTCTAGCATTTATTAGGACTTTCCTACATGGTCGACTGAGTGTATTTCAAACTCAATGAAATTATATGTAATCAATTGAAACATACAAAAATTAGATGTCCTCAGAACATAAAAACCTTTCATAGATTTATGAGCACTAACAGTTCATTTCCTATCAAATGTATACATGGAATATTAAGGCAATAGGGAAGAGTACTTTCGAAGCCACGAGATCTAATATCTATCGCAGTTTCAGGCATTTACTCAGGGATGAGGTGGCATATACGAGATATCATACCAGTTGGTTTATTGTTGTCTGACATGGAAATTGAATCTTCACACCAAGTAGGATAAAGCAATTGTTGACGAAGCGTTCCCAAAACCATATATGGTTTCTGAGGAAGGAAAAATACACCTCTAGAACGTTCATTTTTCCGTCTGTTTTCATTGCCCATGGTCTCTTCCACAGAACTTACTTCAAGAGAAGCCAGGTTTGAAGAAAACTGTGATAGAGGATCTCCCTCATTTCTCTCATAAGATGTGATAGTTCCCTTTCCAAAGCTCCAGAGACCAGCTACAGCTCTTAGTAATGAAGTTTTACCACTCCCACTTGGTCCTGTAACCTGTTAATCAAGCTAAGCACCAATAATCAATCCATTCCTTCACTTTCTCATCTCAATTTTGTTATTACCTCAATAATGAAATACAATTACTAACCAGTAAGTGGTTCCCCTCATAGACGTCCAAAGACAAATCCCTGATAAGTGTTGCTCCGCTTGGAGTCATTAGAGTCAAATGATTGATACTCATTAACTTTGAACTGTTAGCAAAGGGCACAGATCCATTGGAAGTGCTAAAGTCGGAAATAATGCATAATTCACGACATATTTCTTCCAAGTTGTCAGCATCACTTCTAGTGTCTTTGTTGTTTAAAAGATCGTCGAATTCACCTGAGATTTAAACTTTCTAAATTATATTGCATGCTGGCATTCTGTTGCTTTTTACAACAATTGACAATGCTACAAAAGAACTGCAGCAGTATATGTAACAAGATCCATAAATCAAATTGCACACGAGCACAAATTTAAAATATAAGGGAAGGATAGAATCAGCAATGCCATTGTTCTGACATAGCCAAAATAACCTATAGCAATCCATGCACATTCACGAAATAAAAAGGTGATTCCGACCATACTTTGTCTTCAATCAACAACATATACATACCAAATCTAGCGAGCTATTCTAAAGCCAAACTAGTGAAGCTGGTAAATAAATTGTGGCCATGATAGATGACAAAAATTTCTAAAACTGAGTATTAACAAAGTTTCAAATTGTTTACTCATGAAGCATCACCGCAGATCAACATAGAACTTCAACACATCAATAATGGCAGGTGGTTTTCACACATCAGCAAATAATAAAATCAGAGTTATGTGATAACAGTTGCTCTTACTTCAAGATAATCAAGAGACAATCATATATACACTTTTCAAAGAGAATATATCAACGTACCTAGGCGTTCAATGACAGCAGAAAAGGCGCTGAGAGCTTGAAATTGGTACACGATGAGGGAAAAATCTCCAAGAATGTGATTAAATGCAGATACAGACTGATTAATGACACCAAATTCAATTTTTCCAGAAAAATACATGGGTGCAACTACAGCTGCAGGAAGAATCTGGATCAAGTATCTGTAGCCATTGGTGAAGAACTCCAGATTTCGGGAAGATATCAATAGTTGCTGTAAAGTTTAAGATGGAAATATTAATATAAATAAGGTAAGAGGCTTATATGATATCAAGTATTAACGGCTTTTAATATAGGAAGAATACTGATTTTGAAAGAATGGATGGAGATAAAATAAATATCAGAATATTTCATAGGTATTACATAATATTTTCATTTGCTTTTCTATGCTCCCCTTTTCAGTATCCCTATATTCATCAGGACACTAACAGCAACCAGTGACATTAACCAACCAATCAGGGTAACAATAATTTGTGAAAGATTTGTATAATTCTCTATTTCATGTCGCGTTTCACAAATAATTGTGAAAGATTTATCCCACCCACATGTTGAAATTTTACGAGATGAAATGTGAAATACTCAAGGTGCAAAAATCTAAATGAAGTGGAAACAGCACAAACAGCTGGTCCGAAGCGTTTAGAAGCTTGTACTACAAAAGACGGTTTTATGACTTCCATACACTGAGATTTTCGAATGCGCTTCTGAATCGCTGCATTAGAAGTTGCATCTCGTTTTGCTCGCCACCATAAAATGCAATGGACTCTGCATTTTCTCTGATGCGCACTAGTCCATAACGAAAATCTGCTTCTTTTTTCTCTTGCAAAAAGTTCAGATTCACCAGTCCCTGAAGGTAAAAAGTTCTCAATACTGGAAGGTAAGTTACATACACTAGTTTATGATAAAAATATTCTATTGCTCCACAAGGAGTTTTAAAGAAGCACATCCATGCAGTTTAATAACTACATGATGTTTAAGTTAAAACTTACCCTTCCAAGGACAATACTAATAGCTGTTCCTCCAAGTGAGTAACCCAGAAGAACGAGAAAAAGTGGTGGATAGATCCCATACAAGATATTACTGAAAGATATCAAGTCCACGGAAGCATTGAAGAGTGTCAAGGAAAATGCGAGAGCTGTTGCTGTGAAAGAACTTAAATCATCAACAATCCGCTGATCTGGGTTATCAATTATTGACTGAGATTGTATTTTGTAAAAAGTTCTATTCTTCAAATATCGATCCATGTAATAGCTTGTCATCCAAGATCTCCATCTCAAAGAAAGAGTATCTTTCGCATAATCCCTCAAAACAAAAACCTGAAAAAAAATTATATGAGTATGAATAGCTCCTAAACTCAGAAGAATCTAGGACAAAAATCAATATGGAGAAAAGGAACAAAAATGAGGAAGCATTCCTTGAACTCATATACAGTAACACTCCGAGTTTCCGACCATGTCCTGGATTTAAATGAAGTAAATAAAAGAAAATTCTAGGAAAAAGATTCTTAATTTTATTCCCAAATAAAATTTAAAATAAACACAGTCAAGTATATTCTTTAATTTCTTCACTTTATCACAGAAAACTCTTCCTAAGACATTTGCTGCCATGTAAGATATAAATCAGTCAAAAGATTATGAATTGAATACTTTCAATAGTGTATGAAAGATAAAGCAAATTTTCCATGCGACATTATCCTTTGGAAGCCTTGCTGTGATCTTGTATCCAAATATGTTCGGAAACAATAAACCAAGGCACATACATCCCCTGCATGATATATTCCTAAATAGGTGAATGAACATCGCTACACAGTTCACAGAAATCATACAGTCTGTAATGGAGCTGCATTATGACACATTTCAGTTCGAGTAATTATATAATTATCAAGGTAATGACCAAACAAAATGATGGATAATAATAATTTGGAAATGTTTATTTTCTATCACTTGAGAAAACATATCTATTCGAAGTTTGATGGTCTAAAATGCTTGATGTTATCATGTTAAAAGCACTATATATGCCCTGGTTGGTAGGTAAAAGTATGATTTTATGGCTTTTGGAAACTTTTAGAATGTAGTGTTCTGTTAAAACTTTGCAATTAACGTGTTAAAATCATTTTCATATTGGTGTTTTGGCCCGTAGCTTCAAATTCCCAATAATTTATCAAGCGTGTTAAGTATTTATATGTTGGCTAAATGTAAACCAGAAGCTGATAGTACCATGTAGATTGAGCATTTTAGCCAGAAAAAGGTCCAAGCAGTATAGATCTAGATTGGATATTAGGAATCATGGTCCAAGCGATAAAGGCATTTCATGTCCTGTAAAGAATGCAGAGAAGACTAACACGAGAAATACCTAAGAAAATGGAGCAATGTGCTCACCGGAATTCCAATAGCAAAAGCAGCCAAGTAATACATCAGTTGCTTGGTAAACTGTTCTTGGTCCTTGTCTTCAATCACAAAAAAAAAAAAAACACATCAGAGAAGTCACCTTAGTTTGTGAATCAAACAGCTGCAAAGATAGCAAGAAAAGAAAAAATCATACTGGCAAGTGCATTATAGAAGTCACGGCCAAGAAAGTTGAAACCAACACTGATACCCGTCGTCCCCAAAGTAAGTGCAAAAACACCCGCAAGCCGCCAACGAGCTGCGACCTTATCATCGGAAAACCAATAAGGTGCAGCCACTTCCCAAAACCTCTTCAGCAGGATTTGAACATTTGGGGACTTCCTACGAGCATTATCCTACACTCACAACAAAATCAACACATTCTTTTAAAACAAGATATAAATTTTGATGGCAGTGTCAAACATCCTGAGTCGTGTATGGACAATCGAAGTATAAACAAACAACCTGGTCGGATTCCGGCGAAGCAGATGATAAATCACTAACAAAAGCTGGAAACAAAGATTTTTTCCTCCGAGTAGCACCGAGAAATGAACGATTAGGAACCAAGCTGAACCAACACAATTCGTGATACTTGATTTTCCCGCTGATTTGAATGGCTGTAGTACTTCTTGACAAAGCTTGAGGAATGTTGAATTTCTGTGGTGGAAAATACACCGTGGATTCCAGTCCTATCATTTCGCTAGTTGTCACGACCATTCAACCCCGATTCACTGAGTTTGCTCTAGAGTTCCGGCCGCCATTGATGCTACTGGATTGCTCCGCTAGTGACCGGTGGTGGTGCTCAGCTGAATTACTTGGAAGAATCCCGTTTCATTTCCTAGTAGTGGTTAGAATTTTTTCCAATAAAATTTTATAATAAATGTATTATCTGCATGGCGGCTCAGCATATGCCACGTTTTTTTTATTTATTTAATGGATGTGTGTTTTTCAATTATATAATAAAAATAAATAAATTTACAAAATATAAAATATTTTAAAAAAAAATAGAGGTTGGGTTTTCTTTAGATTTATTATATATATATATATTTGATAAATATTATAATTTTTCATGATTTAATTTAAAAACCTAATAATAAAAAATCATATGATTAAATAGTATTAGGTTTTATTAATATTATGAATTTTTAAACTTTGTCAATTTTTAATATTCTTAGCATTACCATCATAACAAATTAACACAAAAACTTATATAAAGTAGTCTCACAGATTAATTTTGTAATACAGATCTTCAACTTGACATGTCTCATAAATATAGATTCTTGATACGGTCTCACAAGATATTTTTTTTAATAATAAAAATATCGTTTTTTTTTTAAATATAGATAGGATCAACTTGTTTCATAGATATAAATTCGTGAAACCGTCTCGCATATAAAAATAATTACGTAATAATAAGGGTCTTGATTTTATTCCATATTTTCTTATCATAAAAATATTGTGTTAGAAAGTAAAAAATATTATATTAAGATTGTCTAACATGCTAAGATTGTGCTTTTTTATTGAAAAATTATATGGCTTGTTTATCAGTTTTACAAATATTATGTTTCATTTTTTAATATTATTATAATGTTATTTTTTAGATTTAAAAAAAAAAGAAAATACAAAATTTTAAATTTATAAAAATGGATTAAAATGAGATATTAACCAAACAAAATGAAAATTTGTTTTCGAAAAAGAATTCCTAATAATTTATATTTTTTGATATTATTTGTTATTATTTAATTTATTTTTATAATAAAAAAAAGTAGAAAAAGAAAGCCAATAGTTTGAGCGTTTAATTTAGGTATTTCGAGGCATTCCGAATCTGCCACAATCGCAGATTCAGTTCCAAGTTGATTCGTGATTTCGTCTTTTGGATATGGCGCTGAAGTTTCTGAACAAGAAGGGATGGCACACAGGCAGTCTGCGCAACATCGAGAATGTGTGGAAAGCGGAGCAGAAGCACGAAGCCGAACAAAAGAAGCTCGAGGAACTACGCAAGCAGATTCACGAGGAACGAGAGCGCTCAGAGTTTCGCCAGCTCCAAGAACAAGCTGGCCTTATACCGTAATTTCTCACTATTCTATTGTATTATGGTAGAATTAGGGTTTATGGGTTCTTTCTTAATTATTTATTTCGCAGAAAGCAAGAGCGTTTGGACTTTCTGTACGAATCCGGATTAGCTGTTGGGAAGGGGACTTCTGGTTTCACGGCTCTGGAATCTTTGCCCAAGAATGATCCTGAAAACGCTGCTCCTTCCTCGTCTGTTGCCAATTCGGGTGCTGCTACCTCTCAGGTTGTCAAAAGTTGTCTTCTTTTTTTACTTTTCTTGTTTTGGGAAATTTACCTGGTGTTTGACGTGTTAGTAATGTATGCATTGCTTGGTTGTCAAATTGAACAGCAATCAGCTGTTCCGGGGGCTTTGTTTGAGGAGAAGCCACAATCAGCAAATGATGCTTGGAGGAAACTGCATTCAGATCCTTTGCTTTTGATCCGTCGGAGAGAGCAGGAAGCACTTGCTCGTGTCAAGAATAACCCAGTCCAGATGGCCATGATTCGCAAATCTGTAAGTCCATTGCATTAAAGCATTTATTTTGTATGGTTCAGTTCACCATATTTTACTAATATTTCTGGTGCTACACATGATTTGGTGCATCGAAACAAATGTAGGACAACATAATGAGTGTTTGATGCCTCACTATGACATCTTTTGGTTATGTTTCAATTATTGACCTTTTGTTTTCAACTTGTTATTTTTGTATGGAATAAGTATTCTGAAGTATTTTACAAAAGGCGTGGTGGTGGATGAAAGAGCAAATTTATGCAAACTTCAGTAATATATTTGTGCCACACTTCATATAAAGAATTTGAGGCATATTTTTTTGAAGATTTAATTGGAGCTGTTTTGGTTTGTCCTCCTTTTCACTCTGATGAGAACGGAGTGATCTAGTATGATATAACTCGACGTTATTCCACATTTCAATTTAATATAGACCTTGATATCTCCGTTAGATTTATTTTAGAAATGCATGCTATGTGAGAATTATCTCAAAATCAAGTCAATGGAAATTCCTCTGCCACGGTAGTTTGATGTTATTTTAGGATTACTCTATTGGGTTGGGTATTTGTGGCTTTTATGGGGAAGGTTCAATGGTTGGTTTTAAAGTGCCACTAGTTGTAATTGTTTTAGGAGAAATATATATTTTTCCGATTTCAAGGTTGATAGGATCCATGGGGAGGAATGTTATTCTCTTCTGTTGATGTTTGCATTTTATGCCCGTCTCCTTGTGTTTCAAAATACATGACTCGAAACTGAGTCAACAATCTGGTACTAAGCCAAAGAATTGTATCAAAATTTCAAACTTTTTAGATGTAATATAATTGGATTCTTGCATCATTCAATCACCCCTTAGATCCAGCTGTACCAGACTATTTGATGCAATCACCTTTGGATTATTTCTTGTGATTACTATTACATAAAAGATCTCTGTGAAGTACTTTACTTTGAGGATATATTTGTGAATTGATTGTTATGTACACCCTATTGAGGGTGTGTAAGAGATGTTAGTCTGTGCTGCGCTAGATCTTTGTCAAATGGTTACTAGTTCAATTGTCAAATTACAGGTAGAAGCAAAAAAGAAGGACAACGAGGAGGAAAAAGAGAGAAATAAACATTGTAAGAAGCAGTCTAAACATCGGAAACGCTTGTCATCGAAAAGTGATTCTGATTCTGAAGATACTGAGTTTACTGGGAAAAAACAATCAGAGAGTTATCAAAAACGTCAAAAATATGAAGAATCTTCTAGGAAAGAAGCTCAGAATTCCGATGATGAATCAAGCGAAAGGGATGACAGGAGAAAGAGATATTATGACAAGCAGTACAAAGAAGGGCAATCTGGTGGCTATCAGGACACCAAATACAGTAGTGGACGAAAAAGGTCAAAGGGTCATTACGAATTTCAACATCAAGAATATTCTTCAGAACGACGACAGGTCAAATCTCATAATGACAACCAAAATGGCCATCTTGATCCCAAACGTGACAAAACTGAAGATGCACGGAAAATAAAGAAGAGTCATTATGATTATGAACTCAAAGAACGTGTTTCAGAAAAGCATTCTGAATCTCATCATGACAGGCAAGAACATATTTTGGAAAGGCATTCTGAATCTCATTATGAAAAGCAAAGCCGGCTCAAATCTTCTCAAAAGCCACCAAGACCTGATTCAAACAATAGGCTTCGAAATTCTGTTAAACTTTCAGCAGAAGATAGAGCTGCTAGACTGCGGGAGATGCAAATGGATGCTGAAGTGCATGAAGAGCAAAGATGGAAAAGGCTTGAGAAGGCTGCAAAAACTGATGCTCAGGAAGCTCTCCGTGATCACGCGTCTGCAGGGAGAAACTTCCTGGATACCGCTCAAAAAAGTATATATGGTGCTGAGAAGGGAGGAAGCTCGACCATTGAGGAGAGTGTTCGGCGTCGAACTCACTATTTGCAGGGAAGATCGGATACTGATAAGAATGCTTTCCGACGGTAATGATGGGTCATAATTTGTTGAAGAGATCCAGAACACCTGTCCCATTCATATAGCAAGACAAGAGACTACCCGGTGTATCTGATATCTGTACAAATCTTGCCTGTTCCTTTTGTGTTTACAAGAAAGAAATCGATGTTAATTACCTTTTACTGCAGTAGGATGGATAGCTGCCTACTGTTGCGCCGATGGCTGTATAAAACAGATTTGTGTTCTTGTTCTTGTGCTTACACTCGGCAGTGTAAAGTAGCGAGTCATTTCAACTGCATATGCTTTAATGAACTGCATGTGCTTTTAAATTTTCGAATTTCAGCTGAGATTTTCAATGAATGGTATATGTTTGGTGTAGTATTTTGACCGCCTGGATAGTCTATCAGAACAATTCTAAGCGGCCTCTTAGTCTTGGGTGTTGTATGATCATTTGCCTTGGAGTAATGATTTTCAAATCACGAATACCACTGCAGCGATAGAAGCATGACGAATAGTTCAGTTTTAAGTTTTTTTTTTAAGGAATTCAAAGTGTCTTTTCATTATTATTGTTTAGTGGTGAAATTTTATTTCACACATCATCATACATAAAGCTAAAGTGAGAATCTTGACAAAAGAGCCACAATTGGAATAATTAACGCAGGTAGCTTGATTACACATTAACTGATATAAAAACGTAAGCAATTTTGATGTCAAGTTGTAGCCTCGAAAGATATTTGTTTATACATTGTCAGCTCATTTTAGTGAAAAGTTTTTTTTATATTAGCATGAGTTCCGGACGCAACTGGTGCCAAAAAAAATAAATAACAATCGTTCTTGTTGGGTATCGATATCGGAGCCCGAACAAGGATACTTCATAGATTCATGGAAAATAAGGAATAACATAATATATATATATATATATATGTGTGTGTGTGTGTGTGTGTGTGTGTGTGTGTGTGTGTGTGAAAATCCATGGCTACAACATCATGTGATATCCAAACATTCACCCACTCATAAGTTGAGGTTCAAACATATCCTAAACTTTATTCCTCTAAACCTCACAATCTCATGTCATCTAAGTACCAATTAACGTTTACCTGACCTAACGAGGGATGTATCTATAACAAGTTACACATGCAAGGTGACAAATAGGTAGTAGCCTTGGGAGGCAAATGCACCATATGAATAACATTTGGGCACATGAGGAATGATCAAGGCTGCCTCTCATCAAGAAAAATGCAAATGGCTGCTGGTAAGCGGGTTCAAGCTCGACTCCAATATCGAATGGGTAAGTTCCATTTCAGGTTTGGAGAATGCTGCAGCATCATTGACCCGTAGCTTCTTTCCGGGCCTCTCACTAGGGCCTTTAACTGGAGGAGTCGACTGGAAATCAGAATCTGGAGTTTGTGGTTCGTGACGAGAGAATGATTCATCAAGAGAAAGGCTCTCGTCTATGCTATGTCTTTTAGGAGGTTTTTCGGGAAAAGGTGGCTCAGATGTTGAAGCAGGAGTAGCTGGATCGGTTTTAGTATCTGATTCTGGGAAATTGTCCTCTGTTCCAGGCCCCTCTGGAACAACTCCACTGATGCGCTGTTGTTCTTCAATTATCTTCTTTAAGTACTTTCCTTGGGCTTCAATCCTCAACTGTAGCTGTCTCTGCACCTGTAAGATTCAAACATAACATAATCTCATCATATCACATTGACAACCTAATATGCAAAACAATCTTCTGATTCATTCATAAATTAAACCATCCTGCTAGTTGAGGAACTAATATACACCGTTCATCGGGTAAATGTCAGCCTATATTTTTCTCAAGAGCGTGAAAATAGAAAGGTGAATTTAACTTTAAATTAACCCCGTCATTTCAGGAGGTCGGAGACAGGTCATAGTAGAAATGGGTTTCATTAATTTTCGTAACCACACAAAGTTGATGCCACTCTAAGCGTACGGTAGGTATATAAAAATTGGGATCTGAAAATAGACTGAGTGCTGAAAATGAACTTTGAGGAATGAGTGGGAGACCATTACTAGCCAGATGTCAGCGTAAATTGATGCATCTTTAATCCACAAGAAAATATGTTCCAAAATTCTGAATGTCTAGAGGATAAATTCTCCAGAGTGTCAGCGTAAATTGATGCATCTTTAATCAACAAGAAAATATGTTCCAACATTCTGAATGTCTAGAGGATAAATTCTCCATAGTTCACAGTAGTTAAATAATGAAACAGCTCCAGAACAAGTTTCAATACTATCACACAGAATCCGATAAATGTTTCGAAGCACGCCTTGGTAAGCAACAAAGGTAAGTAATCAAATGGTCTTCCCACACACTGACCTTGTTATATTCCAAACAAATTTTCTAGGGGTTTAAAAGAACAGGAATGAGAAAAAAAAATATTTACTTCTAATTGCTCATGCAGTCGCTTTTGAACCTCCATCTGCAGCTTGAGTGCTTCATTTATTTGTATACCACTACATGCAATACATAAAAAAACCAAAAAGAAAATGAATATCTGCAAATAATTGCACATGATTAGGCACAATATAACATAAAAGGTCACCCACGTCCATTAGTGATCCATAGGAGAAATTGACAAAAAAATAAGAAAGAAGATTCAACTTACGATGAACCATCCAAGCTGGAAAGCATATCTTCAGATTCTTTTTTATCTGGCTTTGTCCCTAAAAAATATCACAAAATGTATGAGTAACCAAATGCAAGATTAAATATACACCAAACCAACTAAATAATCAGTAAAAATTGCTATAAAATGACTTACCATCTGAAGATGAATCTGGAAGATACTTGGCAAGCCGGTATTTCTGTTTGCAACAATAAAATTAATGAAAGCTCCCAAGCATACAAAATACACAGATAACTGCCTTCTGAAAGAATTAATGACATGAATACCTGTAAGTGGCTTTTTACATGGTAAATTGTCAGCCCTTGAACGCCCATAATTCGGAGTACACCTTTCGGAGTAGCTCCTGAAATTAAAGTGGAGATATCAGAAAACTCCTCGATCATTTGTAACAATCTTTTGGGCTTCTAGGGGAGGGGCTAAAAATCTGAACCTTTGTACCGTGAATGAAGACAATAACTTACTATCAGGACCACCAAGTTGTGCTACAGCATCAACAAATCGGTCGTGGAGCTCATGTGTCCAACGAAGCCGATGTTTTGACGCCAGACTTGCATTGTCACCTCCACCGGTAGGTTCCATAGTGCTTGTGCCACAGTCTAGCTACTGACTTCGAACTACTGAATTGCTGTGAACTAAGCTAGAGCTTGAACCACCTTTGGGTTGATTCATATCACATTAATCTATGCGGGAAACAGAAATCAGTACCGCATTAGAGCCAAACAAACATCAAAATCAGCAGATAACTAACATTATTGACAAAGATGGGAAAAATTATAAGCAACACTAAAGCAGGCAGCATCCAAACGCATGATAAGCATCGGTTGGGTATGATACCTTTAATGCGTTCTGACAATACACTTCTTCCTTTTTCTTTCATGTGAGGTTGATACTAGGAGGGGCAGACACGATGGCATAACAATGAGGACAGATTTTCATCAAGAGAATAAATCATGATAATTGGAAAGCATTCAGCACATTTAGCCCATTGAACACAATTTATTATTCAATTTCCATAGAAATGAAAATATCGTGCAATTATACCATGAAGATTGCATAAAACATTAACTTGGTTATTTGCTATACCGAGAAGGCAAAAATTAATTAATGAAATAGAAAGTGTTTCCAAACCCTATCTCTTACAAAAGGGATACAAAATTTTAAGTCAGATAACGGTGAACGGATTGCTCTGACCAACATAAAAACACAAAGCTATAGTCGACCTATAATGAGGAAACACTTGAGGGAAATTGCTCATCTGTCTCCGACTATAACTAATAATCCCAACGACAAGAAAAAGCACATATGACCAAATCAAAGTCATTTTAATCACCTAAGGCCAAAAATATGAAATAAGAACCCATAATTTTAGGAACGCTGCAGTGGACGTGTAGAAATAAAGGAGGAAAAGTTCTTCCAGTCATAGCAAACTATTACGAAAAACAAATGGAAACTTCTCCGTTAATAATCCTCAGGAGAAATCATGTCAAGTAGCAATTAGCAAATAAGTTCCCCTAAATGAAGCATTTAATTGAGCACCGTTAAAGCCATAATTAGGGTACAAACGTAACCCATTGGCCACCTCTCACTCCATATATGAAGTATAATTCAGCAGGACACTTGAGAAATCAACATTCTCACATCAAAAGCTAAAAAATACAAAAACAAAATATAAAATTCACGAAATTGACCGAACTCCAAAACCGAGAGAGCATGCAATTCCAGTAAAGTGGGGAAAATTTCGCATGAAGATTAAATCAACAAGGTAAATGAAAAAACAAAGAGATAATCCATACCCAGATCTGTTAATTCCAGGGCCAATCCTTGAAATCTTTGATGTGCTACCATGAACCACCCCCCAAAAAAATTCAACTCAAAACTATTAAAATCAAACCAACAATTCAACTTCGCAGAACACCCAAATCTCCAGAAGTAGAGATGATGAAGATTATACAGGCGATTGTACGGTGATCCAACCTTGTTTGGATGATAATAATCAATTGAAAAAAATATATATATTTACTGAGCTAAGAGGGGGAGTGGTTAAAGGCTCTGAAATTTTGGGTGATAAAAAAGATGATTGATGGTACGACAAATTTAATAATTTTTATTTATCAATTTAATGGTACGATGCAATTTCGTGAGTCGAATCTTTTATTTGGATCATCCATAAAAAAATATTACTTTTTATGTTAATAGTATTATTTTTATTATAAATATTGATAAATTTGACCCGTCTCACAGATAAAAATTCGTGAGACTGTCTCACAAGAGACATACTCTTTGTTTATATAGACAGTTTTGTTGGAAGGAAAAAAACAATTAGATTTAAACATATATTAAATTAACATACAAATTCATTTTAAAGTCGTCTCACAAAATCAACTTCTAAAACCAAAATTGATATAAATATATGAAATTGTATCATGTTTACGTTTTTATTGATCACCAATTTGGGAGAAAAATTAAATTCTAACAAATTTATTATTCACTTGTGAGTGTTATTACTTTTAGTTTTCCAAGTATTTTCAAAAATAATATTTTTATCCAATTATATGATTGTTTTAATAATAACAAAACTAGTTTTTAGTTTTCTACATTATTAATTTAGTGTACAATCATATAAGTTATATGTACTTGTATAAGTTTTCCTGTAACTTTCAGCTCGAGTTCAAAAATTTACAAAAAAAAAAAGTTTGTTAGAAAGTCTGACGGGTCAATTTTGTGAGACATGTATTTTATTAGAGTCATCCATGAAAAATATTACTTTTTATTGTAGTTATGAAAAGAGTTGACATGCACGAATAGATCCGTGAGATCTTTTCACAAGAAACTTTATATTAATTTAAAACTAACGCTTATACAAGAAATAAGAAACTCATCACCGTATAAAAGGTCAAGAGATCAAAAGGTCATTATAATATAGTCATACTTATCCAAAATGTGAAGTATACAACATAGTCAAAAAGAAAATATAACATTTAAAATTTTCTAGAAAAACATCTAACAATTTACATTTTCTGGTAGGAAAATTATTATAGTTTGATTGATATAGATCTTTACAAGATATATTTGAGATTATATTCTACTGGACATGGTCTTAAATTGGAGTCAATTAGATTAAGTGATAAACATTTCTTGATACTTTAATTCAACTAACAATAATGAAATTTTGCACTTGTTTTTGAATTAAAAAAAACTATAATAGTTGACGATGTTATATAAATCTGACATTAAAATCTCAAATTTGATATGATATATAATACCAATTTATAAAAAAATTAATAATAATAATAATAATAATAATAAGGTAAAACTACAATCATTGGACATATTAAAAAATATGTCATGAATCATCAAAGAGCATTTTGAGTAGCACACACTACAATTTAACCAATCAATTATTACCATTGTCATTTTCTTGGACTAGGATGTTGTGAGGTTAGAAGTGTAATTTCACGTGGTGATGTTTTCGAAGTTCTCAGACGGCCGAATCAAATGACAACAACAAACAGATCGACCGGCAATGGAATCTATCGGCTTACCGTCCAAAGGCTGCTCAAATATATATAAATATAAGAAAATTATATATCGAAATTTATTTTATGTGGAATTCGTAAATTAAATATATCACTTGAGACTAATATTTTTCAATATAGTCATAATTCGGACATATTCGCTTATATTTTATCGTTCTAAACGTTTATTACAACTGAATTTTAAATTTGATAGCTTGTTCTATACTTGAAAACTTGATGCTATTAGTCATCTATATTTACGATCAATTTCTGTGTAAGGGAAGCATTGTAGAAATCAAATATATTTCATGTGTCGCAATGAATTATCCGTACTATACATACATCCAGAAATCTATGTTTTCGTTACGAAGAAAAGATGATTGTTTTATTGTTTTAAGAATATTTTAATTAGAATAAGTCTCTTTGTGAAACGACTTCGTATATCTATATTTGTGAGAAATGACGGCTTGATCCATATTTGCAATCAAAAAAAATACTTTATATTAGTATTGTGTTTAATATATAATTTAATTGATTTTAAATATTTTAACCTATATTATTAATTAGAATGGTTGAGTATTGTAGGAAATAAAAAAAAAAAAGTAAAACGATGTTTTAGAAATAAGAAAGAAAACTAGCCAAGACACCGAGAGGTAGTTGGTAGTTATTGCACAACCAACGTGATTTACAACACTGGAATATTTCTGGTATTTGCTTGATCAGAAGAAACATAACAAGAAGTTAAAGTCAAGTGGCAGTGTCCGGTTTTTACACCAAACCAGGAGTACGCACATCCCATTGATCCTCATCTAGCACATACCTTAGCACGCTGTCGATGGAGCTCAGGCGATGCCATTTCAGGGATGTGGCTTCCAAAATAATCAGCAGATAGTGTTGGACATGATTCGAGTGGGATTATGGGAAGATGAAAACTACACCTTCATTTCATTCCCTTGAAAACCATCACCATCATTGTTTACGACACCGTTTCCAATAACTTGATCAGCTAGCATTTTGCAGGCTTGTTCTAGCATAGCCATATACCGTCTCTCGGCATCTTGACGAATCTGCATGTGTTTTTCAGCCTGCACAGCAAAAATTAACCTTTATATACGCAGTACCAACAAGCTTCGAGAACACAACATCACCATTTAATTTCAGGAAATTGACCCTGTCGCATAATTGCACCCTTCCATACATCACTACTTCTATTAAAATCTATAACCCAAAACCATGTCAAAGAAATCATTTTCGTACATTTTTTTTCAAAACTTTTAAATTGAGAAAAGTTGAAGCGCCATCTCTAAATACCACCTAAATATGCATGGTGTCCGATCTCTAGTGTCGAAAATGTCCTACAAAGGGACTTACTTCAACTTGCAAGTGTAGTTTGCTTTGAATTTCCATTTGAGCTCTCAATGCCTCCTTAGCTCGATAATCCCTAATGCATCATTGAATCTTTTATTAGTTTTCATGTTTATATTGCATATGCTAACCAAAGTGCAATCCACCCAACAGACTATCTAATAAAAACACTTTACTCCTTGATGTCAGCAGATTGCAAGTTTCGAGGAGAACTGCTGTCATGAGGGCTATCCAAATCATAGGAACCTGAACGAATATGCAAATGCAAGAAAATAAATCGGTTCAAGATAAATAGTAATATAAGATCTCTTGCTTAAAATAATCATTAGCACAATCAATCTTGGTCAATAGATACAAGTCATGATAGAGGGCGGAATATAATCAAGTTTTAGAGGATGGGGCTGACTAAAGGAACTGATTTCGATATCTTCACTTCACTTATCCCAAAAAACATTTCCCCATTACTCCCTCGAGGGCAATGTTCAAGGGCTGTTATGGTGTCGGAGACAATGCCTCATATTATATGCTGACCATGCACACAAGATTAAGGTCAAATGACAGCAGTCGAGATAGGCATTTGAAGTTACACCTACCATCTTTTGAGGCCTCACCGAGATCTTTTCCTGACTGCTGGCCTAGTCTGTATTTCTGCGAGAATGTATGTGAATAATCCAGTCAAACACTAGGCAAGTGTTGCCAAAATAGTAAGACACACAAAGAAAGGCTTCGCCTACACGCTAAGAAAAAATGTACACTGATTAGTAAATAAAATGAGAACAACCTGGAGATGACTCTTTAGATGAAATAGAGTTAGTCCCTTGACACCCATCGCTTGCTTTAGAGCCTTCGGGGTAGCTTCTGCAAATATCATTAAGGTAAAGCCCACCAAAAGGCACAAATCCCTATCTGGACTCCACAGAACATTTGCTAAAATTTTATAAATGCAGAAAAATTCGACATACAAGATGCCTAATGCCTAGGTTCCATTAAGAACTTCCTCAATGAACAGGTGGCATTCTTGATCTCATCAACAAGTATTCATTGTGCGTGATGGGTATAAGGGCTCTGAAAATACATATACCACAAAGCTCAACAAGGTTGGTTTTGCTTATCCCAATGAATTTGATCAAATAATTTACCAGGATGTCCCTTTTCTCACATATCCAGCCCGTACGACTAACTCGACTGTTAATATTCCGGAGGACATCCATTTCTAATTTCCTTACGGTTGCATTTGTCTTGAAGGATTTGTTTTCAGCAAGTATTTGATGGAAGGATTCGAAATGACTCCATATTGAGATGATTTGAAATCATTACAAATGGCTCAAACAACCATTAGTTGAGGATTTGAAATCCATTGTCAAATAAATTTATTGAAACAAATCAATGAATTTATCGTTATGAATTTTTAATACTTAGCTTCAAAGTCATCGATCCAAACGCAACACCAAATACTGATATACCATTTTACATATTGCGACACAAAAATAAGCTTGTGAAGGAATCTCAATGACCTAGGTCAAGAACGATCCCAGCAAAGAAGCAAAATTCCTGCAATACAGTTATGGATGAGCTGAGGTGGACAAAACGGGATTGAGTTGAACGAAAAGAAGTTCAAACTTTATGAAGGTTGACCACAAAATAAAGCCTTCTCCACCATCAAAATTCCCATCTGTTCAATTTTTCCCCGATTTATATGATTACATTTAATCAATTTGCATAAAGACAAACTCAGGCATTCCACAGACATGGTAACTTAGAGCTGACATCAAGATAAATTCTTTTCTTTTTGATAATAAGATCAAATCTTTTTTATGCGAAAGGAATTCACGTACTCAAGACCATAACAACGAACGCGGGATAACAAGATCCATCAAGAACACCCACCAATATTTCAACATATTAAATGAATTAATATGGTGCAAAAGCTAAGAACACAAAATATGAGAGAGAAAACTGACTGCTGGGGCCACCAAGCTGCGCAACGGCCTCAACGAAGCGTTCGTGTAGGTCAGCAGTCCATCGAAGGCGTGGTTTCTGATCGGAAGTGAGGACCACACACGGATCCCCCCCGACCCTTTGACCATATTCCATAATGTTTGCACCCTGGATATTTTCTTGGCTTAAAATGGATTCATGTACTTGAATCAGTCTCGGAAACATGAGGGATACAGAAGAGGGAAGCGTCTCAGTCCACCAAGTGCGGAGATCGAAGATCGATCTCCTCAGCTTCTTCGGCTACTTGTGAAATGCAAGAAATTAGTTAACAGTTGTTTTCACTATGGATTTTTTACTTTGATGATGCCATTGTTTTGTTTTTTGGGGGAAGTGACGCCATTGTTTTTCAGTCTGTTTTATTCGGAGATTTCATTTACTGTAAATAACAAAAAAAAAATTTTTTTGAATAAATAGATCATATGTGACAATTGGTGTTAGAATCGAGAAAATGGTCATATAGCAAAAAATTAGTGAAAACGTCGTTACATATACATTTCAATAATAATAATAATAATAATAATAATAATATATTACAAGTATACGACAAGTGTACGAGTTGATAGAATAACTAAAAGTTTGATCAATAGTTAGGAGTTTAGTACGGGAAGTGTACGAATTGGTAGAATAACTAAAAGTTTGATCAATAGTTAGGAGTTTAGTTTTTCATATCAACGGTTTCTCAATCGACCAAATCGCTCATAGTTTGTCTTGTGCGGTTTGCCTGACTACATGATGGACAGGTTATTATGTTAGTTTGAAAGTACTCAGTGTACAACGAATAATAATGACAGCAGATTCTATCGTCAAGAAAAAAAACACTACAAATTTTAGTTTGCATCAAATCGTGTCACTCAATTTTCAATACAAAAAGATACAATTGATGTGATGAAAATTCATATATAATTGGGCTATAAAATATATTATTACATGATACGAATCTCACATGAAAGAGCGAGGCATAAGATATAACCATAAGAAGAGGAAGAAGACGAGCTATGATAAAAATACCCGATGTTACCATAATAGCAGCATGTACGAGAGTTGGAATAGGAGCAGGTCCATTGCATAAGGTAATCATAAATGAAGAGAAAATTGTGCAAATTTAACAACTGCATCCACAAATAACAGAGCATCACATAACGTAACAAATTGAGAATTGACTTCGTTATTATTAATCAAGTTATTGAATATTTATAATAAAACCCGAAATTCAAAACTATTTCTTATCCAATAAAAACCTAAAATTCTTAGTGATAAACCAAAATCTCCTACACAATTAATTACAACTGTTTTTTGATAAGCATTTACCGCAAGATGTCATGTAAATCAAAACTCTGTATAACTAGACCATAAATAATCTTGTTTTTTTTTTATATAATCACAAATGGATCACCTCATCTTATGTACCAACCCAGTCAGATATATTTTGAAAAAATATGAATCCTAAATAAAATTTTGGGATTTAGATTCCTGAAGATATCGAGAAATTTAAGAACCCAAATTTAAAAGTTTTATATATTATATTTCTCTTAAGTTTTTGGGGCATACCACTGCTTGCGATCAAATATATTTTGAGGAAATAGGAATCCTAAAATAAAATTTTGGGATCCTAAAATAAAATTTTGGGATTTTAGATTGATGAAAATATTGGGAAATTTAAGAATCAGAATTTAAAAAGTTTTATATATTAAAATGGGACTTAGGGATTTAAATTAAAGCATGGTTTTCAGAAAAATTAAGAAATTATAAATAAAGATAAGACTTTAAATATCAATTGCAGAAATTTTATTTGTCAATTTGGGTTTGGGAAATTATGCTCATAGATAAATATGGTTGAGCTTTTCGGACTTTATTCAAGGATTCTAACAAAGTTTGAATAAAAAATAAAATATGATATAATTTATAATATTAACGAGGCTAATACCAATATTTTATAAAAAAAAAAATTACATATCAAAACAGGTTATTTCCCCCTCCCAAAAAATGTATAGATTGGTGGAATAAATGAACGTTCGATTAATGATCAACGAGTTTGTCATATAAGACTTGTTCGACGTGATTTACTTTACTAACGTGACACACGATAGGGATGACAATTTTCTCTGAACTAGGTAGAGAATCTGATATCTGACTCGAATAAATAAGTGTATGGAAGAGGTTTTTTACTCGATTAAATAAATGAATAATCAAATATGAGGATGAAGACGGGTATTAAAGAATCACACATATACCCAACCTGAATATCCGATTATATATATATATATATATTTTTTTTTTTCTGTTATGATGTTAATTCTGATATGTTTTTGCTAAATGATATTAGTTGGGCAGAATGAAGAAAATTATAGCATAAAGTCGATGCTATCTTTGTAAGATAATGATATTATGATAAAATATTTCTAATATTTTATTATGTTTTTTTTTAATATATAATTTGTTAATTTTTATATTTAATTTTTTCCTTTGTTATCAAAGTTTAGTAAATATTTATAACGTATTTGAAATTCAAATTCAAGAAAAATGTAATTATAGATGATAATAAGATATTTGGGTAGAATATGAATATTCAATCATCCAATAAGTATGGAGTATGTCTCTTGTGAAACGGTCTCAAGAATTTTTATCTGTGAGATGGGTCAACCCTACCGATATTTACAATAAAAAATAATACTCTTAGCANTAATTCTGATATGTTTTTGCTAAATGATATTAGTTGGGCAGAATGAAGAAAATTATAGCATAAAGTCGATGCTATCTTTGTAAGATAATGATATTATGATAAAATATTTCTAATATTTTATTATGTTTTTTTTTAATATATAATTTGTTAATTTTTATATTTAATTTTTTCCTTTGTTATCAAAGTTTAGTAAATATTTATAACGTATTTGAAATTCAAATTCAAGAAAAATGTAATTATAGATGATAATAAGATATTTGGGTAGAATATGAATATTCAATCATCCAATAAGTATGGAGTATGTCTCTTGTGAAACGGTCTCAAGAATTTTTATCTGTGAGATGGGTCAACCCTACCGATATTTACAATAAAAAATAATACTCTTAGCAAAAAAAGTAATACTTTTTCATGGATGACTCAAATAAGAGATCTGTCTCACAAAATAAGACCCGTGAGACCGTCTCACACAAATTTTGTCATGAGTATGAAAGATGATATAGAATTGAATATCCGATAGAGATGGAGATGAGAGTTAAGTATAATTAACGGGGATATGACAGATGATATGAAATTTTACTCAAACTCGACTTGCTGTCATCCTCACTACACAAGATCAATTCAATATGATTTATCTGAATAATGTGGTTTGTAAATTATTGTATCGAGTTTTCACGTTATAAAAAAAACGGGTATTTCACAGGACATTAATCTATTTTTAATATCAGATCCCCTAATTTATTTTAATATCTTATTTTAATATGACCAAAATTTGTTTACAACAATGTGTAAAGAAAAATTCCACCGCCTCCGCAGCCAATCCCGAGCCCTGATACCAACCTTAACCCCACGGCGTACCCACGGACTCCTCATCTATCCCAGCTTCGACCACCACCAGCAACCGCGGCAGGGGCCGGTAATCATAATAAAACCACTAAAATCTGTTCTTGTTCGGAACTTGTTATACTGGCCCTAGGAATATTGTTTTTGGCTGCGGAGCTTATTCACCATAAATGTTGCCTGGAGATGACGATGGAGGAGAAGACCTGCATGTTTCTATTCCACGTGGTGGTCCAATATATGTTCCCAACATGGTTAGTCCAATCACGAAAGTACCAGTCTTCGAGACTTCTGTATCTCTTGAACTTCAGGTATCAGTTCGAATTTTGTTACAATGTATTTGCAATTGCGTGTCTGATTTTTTTTATTCTTTTTCTATTTAAACAAGTTTTTCATTATTCGTATGATGCTATAATTTTTTACCTAATTGTAGAGTTTGAAAGAAGAGCTAGCTGAGGACACGCTGGAGGAGTGTGAAGAAATTATGTAAGCATTGGACACCATCCGTTTGTTGAAATCTTTCCTCATTATTTTGCTAATTCATTTCTATTATCAGTGTTAAAAGCTTTGGCACGATTTGTATATAGTGTTTTCCTGTTGCAGCACCAGTTCTTGTCTTCTCTGTCCGCATTGAATAATCCTGTTGTTATGAAAGATATATTACTTATTATCTTGAGCAGTTCTTGTCCTTGTCTATGTCGATTCGTTTTGTTGTTCTGCACTGCATAAATTATGACACCAAGAACCTGGTAGGGGTGATGGATCCCATTCTTTTGTTACTAGATATGACTTTGTATTAGTAGCTGTGAATTTTAAAGTCGTGCTTGTAAAAAATTCTACCCGTGACAATCATGTAATTGGATGTTTGTATTACCTTAAAAAGTATTACATACATGGATATTTAGCTGGTTGTCAAAAGATTATGTTATTTGATCTTTAGGCTGTTAAATGTAGCATTTACGCTGCTCAATATATAACCATACGTTATCCGATTTTGTTGATGAAGTCCCTTGAAGGGGCCCAAGGATTTTAGTTTTTGGGGACCAGTAAAACCTCTTGTTGTTTCTTATATTTATCATATTTTATTTTCCCACATTCTTTGTGCTATGCTTCCATGGTTTTCTTTATTTTTCATGCATGTTCTGTTATTTTCTATCTGGGCTTGCTTCTTGTCATTTTCCATTGTCTTGTTTAGTTTACAAACACATGGAGCATGTGAGTTGTGCAAACATCCATCATCAATCTTTATTTGAAGAACTAATTTCAGTGTTCTAAGCACCGTCTATGCATGAGGCGGGTGTTTTAGGCGGCCCAAGCTATACGGCGTTGGGGAGGCGGGTCAAGGCGGCGAGCAGGCGGGCGAGGCAAGCAGTCAAGATTTTTAAGTTGTAGTCAACAATTTTAAAAACCTAGTCAACAATTTTAAAAACCTAGTCAAAATCAACTAATTTTAAATATTAAAACCCTAGCACACACCACTTTCTTTATTTTATTTTTGGTTTTCACTCTCAACTCTTAACTCTCAACCACCACACACAATCCGCCCGCCGCCACCCGCCGCCGCCCGTTTTTTGGTTTGCACATTATCTAGATGATATTATATTTTGTGCTTAAACATTATTTAATTGCACATTTTATATAAAAATGATTATATTGCATGATTATATATGATTATCTATAAAAAAAAATTACTTAAAAAAATTCAACTGCCTAGGCACCGTCTGGGCACCGCCTAGGCGGCCGAGGTGACCGCCCCGCCACCGCCTCCCGTCATTTACAACCTTGACTAATTTAGAAACTTTAGTTGGCAAGATAACTATTTAACATTGTTGGAGGAAAATAGGAGTTGTGCAAACATTCTTTGTGCTGTGTTTCTATGGTTTCTTTATTTTTCATGCATGTTTTGTTATTTTCTCTGTGGACTTATTTCTTTGTCATTTTCCATTTTTTTTAGTTTACAAACGCATGGAGGAAAACAGGAGTTGTGCTAACATCGAGCTTTTTTCTTTATTTGAAGAACTAATTAAGAAACTGTAGTTTCCAAGATAACTAGTTATCATTGTCCTTGCACTAATTCACATGTGCTTGTTTCTCGTGAATATTTCATTACTACTCTGAGTTAAGCACCTGATGTCTGAAATCTGTGCCTTTAAAAGGGTTGATGAACTCAAAATAATAAGTGAGGATGAGTTAGTCAATATGGCATTTGAAGAAGCTTTCAAGGTAAACTGCTCTGAATTTTTTTATTTGTTTTACTGTTTGGCCTACCTATTCAGTGCCTGACATTCTTATGTGTGATGACCATAGGGTGGTGAGTTGACCGTATACACGTCACAAGATACGGACGAGAATTCGAGTCTGAGGTCATTTGAACAAACTTAGATTGATCTTATGATTGACAGTATGCCATATTTTTCAGATTTAGCATCTCCATTACTTGCTTCATTATCAAATAGAGATTTGGTACCTTAGATATATCTGGTTATTACTATGATTTTTTCAGGATAACAGATGATAATGGTGTATCCAGCCTTGAGCATGCTTGTCCGCAAAGACTCGAGACAGATATGCTGGCAGTTGTTCCAGTTGAATCTTCAGTTGTTCCTCATAGAGATTCTGACTGCATCAAATCAAATGAAAAACCTACGGGGAAGATAAAGAAGAGGAGACGTGGCGATAATAGCAACTCTCTTGATGTACAAATTCATGGTTTAGTGTTCAGCTAATATTTTTCTTCTTAAGCTCAATCTTTATGCATTTTCCTATCAGGAGAGCTGCATTGCAAAGGTGGAGCAGCTCGCTAGAATTAAACAGAAACAAGAAGAAGATAAAGCATCCGTGAGACTACATTCATTCAAGTATACCTATCGGGAAATCTTTATAAGACTTCCATGCTAGTTTAGATATATCATCTCTTCCTGCATTTTAGGCTGAAGCTGTTTCTCTTTTATATTTATTCAGTGGTAGTTCCAAGGCCCCTGACTGTGGAACACTCACAAAGAAAGTTGAGATGATAAGATCATTGAAATCTGCAAGTGTTTCAGCTAAGGTTTGCTGCACACAAATATCATTTTTTACACTCTCAGTCCTGCAACATCTAGATATAGTTGTTGGAAACTTGATGATCACAAAACATAAATTAATGAAAACATAATGTCAACACTCACCTTTTTTTTTTTTGGCGATTAAAGAAGGATGTAGGCAAAATGATTTTCATATATTGCAGTTTTTGTGCTTAAAATTCTGTATTTTTTTGAAATTAATTTCCCCTCTTAGTTACTGTAAATGTTTTCATGAGATTGGAAATTAAATTCGAAAAATTCTATATAAAGCATACTTCTTGGTCTTTAGTTCAAAGCTAGTATGGATTTCTGTAAGGAGCACTTTCTCGGTACCAGTTGTTAGGACTCCACGATTGGAGCTTAGTTCTCATGACTATCAGTGGCATAGCAGCTAAGAAAATAAGCCAGGTCAAGAAACAATAGAAGTAAAATTATTTAAGTAGACACTTAAAAAATTATTCAAAATATTAGTTTCTTATCAAAAAAAAAAAAATATTCAAAATAAAATAGAGATTGTAGAGGCATTGATAACTATCTCTGCTGTATGCATATTTAAAATATCTTGACCGGTTGAGTAGAATAGAGAAATGAAGAGCAACATGAATGTAAAATATAGGAAGTATATAACATTAGCATTTATAGAGTTTCAAAAATAAATCCTTTCATGAGCAAGATAATCTTTTTTTCATCCCTATTTCCTACCGGAAGGAATCCATCAATGATCTTGAATATTACCGACTGCCATGACCCGAGATTTACACAGCTCGACGCATAGACAATACTCTATGCGAACATTTACATGATCTTGTATCTACTACCTAAATCATCTCTTAAGAATTTACGAGACTGGACTATTAGTATATATAGCTTAGACAACCATTATATGGTATTACATTTTTAAACCACCTCACTACTGTAAACCACACTTAGTTAATCTAATATTTTCATCTATGGTGCATAAATGGTTTGCTCATCAATCGATTGAACTCTCAAGTTCTAAAGATGTTCCTTGATCTAGGTTTTGAAGAAGGCGATGAGATATTGTATGCTTGTTTTTCTGTTGTTTCCGCTCTTACTTTTGGATTGCAATAATATTTTGAAAAATGATTTCAACACTTCTGTCAATTCTTTTGGTTTTTCGAGCGCTAAGATTGTTCTTGAATGGTGCGTACGTGCATCCAGAAATCAGTCGTTAGTAATATAGCCATTAGAATAGGACAACAAAAACTAGCCATTACAAAGTCATGTGTCGTCAGAATATTTTATATGCTTGTTCTGTCTCTTTTGCATAGTATCTCAGTTGGCTAACAGCTCTTCTGGACAACATTTGTATATCTTTTCCGCTTCAGTTTGACGTGTCGTTAATACCTTTTTCGGTAAAGATAACTGCTGTCTTCTTTACTGTTTCCGGCAGAGAAAAGCATAAAATACTAACTACACAATGAATCAAAATGTTGGCGATACATTAGCAAGTTTCATACTCATCTAAAAAATATATTACTGCTCCGTTAATCCAAGAAAACCTAATCTGGAAATCTACTCAATGATTGTTTTTCGTTTCCCAAATTCATTTCCTTTTCTCCAAACAACCCCTTTCAATTCGTTTTGCATCCCCGAACCCATTCCTATATACCCCTCTTAATTCTTTCTCCAAATTTATGTAGAGTAAAGGTAGTCTCCTTGTAAAGCAACGGCAAATATACTTTCATCTTCCAAAACAATTCCCGAAACATTAAAATTCAAACATAACATTGCGGTCAGTGCCCTTTTTGATTTGTCCTCATTTCTCACATAAAAAATTCTCATTCTTTAGTTATTAATTACTGTTGCGCCTGCCAAAGCTGTGAAAGCTAATCAAAGACAGTGAGGGTCTTTGATGCCTATGTTGTTGGTCAATATTTTAACTGTGCTCGTTAATATGTACATTTTGGTTCAGACGGTGTCCAGCACAGAATTTTTTCTGAATCTCCTTTTCTTGTGAAAATTAAGAGAAGTGCTTAATTAATTGCATTTTCCACAAAAGCTTCAAGATCAACCTCATCATCTTTCATCGTCGGTAAACTTTTCCGTATGCTGTTTGTTGTATTATGTTTTACTTGATTCCTTAATTGAAAACCAGTGAATGATTATGTCCATCCGAGTGATATTTCCATCCTTTAATTGCAAAATCAGCTGTTCTTGTTTTTTATGGATGTTTGAAACGCTTGGCAGGTTAGGCCGTCAGATACCTGTGGTAATAAACCAGTGGACTTCCCTGAGGTCGTGCTGTGTTTGGAGGTTTACCATAACAAACGAACTACATTGAAGGTAAGTTACTGTTTCCTTCTCTGTGTCTGAAGTAGGGATGAAGTTAAATGCATAGAGGTCGATACTCTATTATATCACCTTCATACATTCTTAACATCGTTGAACTGTGTATCATGTATTTATCTTAACATAATATCAACAGGCAAATCATTAATAATATTTGTGAGAATCATCTACTAGGCATTCTCTCATGTGGTGATGCTGTCTGTCGACTTTACACTTTTGCTCCTTTCAATGAATTTCCATTGCCTATAACCTGAATGTTGGTTGCATAGGTAATGATTCCTTTTATTTTATCTCCTACATTTCCCTTTGGTGATACAGGGAGCACCGCAGAGGGATTGATTGTGTTTATCGTGATTAATTTGATTTTTTTTGGATCTTGATTATTGGTGGTACTCACATAAGATTATGAGTGAGCCAAATTGCAAAATGTATGATTAAATATATAATTTAGTAAATTTTTGGGTGTTTCTACAATCATGGGCACTGGGCAGATTAAAAATTGCAGCATTATGTGCGCAAGAGTGACAATTTGCACTATTATGACCTGCCTAAAGTTTATAGTTTGCTAAAGTACTATGCGAATTGCGATGATTCACAACAGTATTTTATCTGATAAAATCTTGTATGATAAAGATAATATATAGTAGCACTTTACTAGCTTGTATCTTTAAAAGAATGCTTGAGCATGAATGCCAAATTATTACACAACTGACCATTATCCATCGATCATTGTATGTTTAACAAAAATGATCATATCCATGTGAGGCCTGAAAATTATCGTATTGAATATTTTCTCATCATATCATATGCATTAATGACATTTTTCCCTTTCTTTAAAGTTTTAGATGGCAGTATTTTATTGTCATAATGTTTTATGAATACGATAGAGTTATATAATGTAATCCACATCCAAAATTGTTTAATTAAAATTAATTGAGTACAGAAATTTGAAATGAAAATGGTCGAATGTAAGGAAGGTCAGCTGTTAAAAATGAAAAAAAGTAGTGACTGTAAATTAAAGTGCCAAAAGAAGCCAACTAAGAAGATTTTGCTCATATTATTTAAAGAAACTGAGCCTGATTTTCTCCCTCAATTTCAACAACTCAACAGTATAGAGTTAAGCTACAGTTGTGTGACCAGTTGTGGAACTAGGAGTTGAAAGCTCCATGATTTTTAATTTATAGAGATAAGAATGTCTTCAAAGGCACGAATTCAAGTTTTTATTGCTGCTGAGTAATGATATTTGCCCATCTTTGAACTATTCTGCTATTGGCTGAGAGCAGTAGTTGTACTGTTTGTACTCTCCAGACTACTTGATTGTTATGTTGATTTGGGTCCTAAGATTTTTTAGAGCAGTTTTTCAGTTGTCCTTAAATTTTGTCTCTGTGATATGTTAAGGCACTATAGACTTAAAAACAAGTATACGCTTATGAAGCTTGTAATATTTGATTACTCGTTCTGTTTTAGTTTCATATTTTTTGACTGATATTACTCGCTGGTAGCAACTAATGGCTTTTTGTAACAATATCAGACTCAAGAGTTTCTGGTTCTAGGACGGCAATTGTTGACAGACGTAAAAGATAAAATCTACTGTTTGACAGATGAGATAATGGATAAGGCGGGACGGTACAATCCTTCAGGATACTTCTTTATAGAAGTAAATTCATTAATCTAATGGAAATGCCTTTGCCTTTGCCTTGTTTCTCAATGAGCATATCTGGTTATTAAGTTCAATATTACATGTTTGTAGGATGTATTTTACAATGACATGAGGGGGCCCTCGGCCATAGACTACAGTATGCCCATACTTGATTGGCTTCAAAACTCAAAGAACGAGGCCCTTGATAAATGGGAATCCATTTTTTCTGGTGAACTACAACAGAAACAAAAGGCCCTCCTCTTGGGCGATCAAAACAAACGGCGGTTGCCTCTGCCACAGTTGAGGGCTTGTCACATGCAAAATATTAGATTCTTTGACTTGATATTTCAAATTGGGGCTGGATATCTCTACTGCCATCAGGTACATTATCTTTCTTTATTAACTTTCATATTTTCTATTTGCGAGGGATAACATAGCATAGTGGCTTAGTTTAAGCATCGTAATGACATAACAATTGAATTTCGGTGCCCTCAGGGCGATTGCAAGCACGTGTTTGTTATACGGGATATGAGGTTGGTACATTCTGAGGATGTACAAAATCAAGCAGCTTATCCACTCATGACATTTCAAACCAAGTTCCGTTGCAGGAAATGCTCTGTTTGCAAAATTTACCAGGCGCAGAAGGTGACTGTGGATGACAAATGGGCACCATTGAATCCATGCTATTTTTGTGATGTTTGTTATTACATGCTTCACTATGAAAATGGAAATCTGCTCTATACCGATTTCTCTGTTTATGATTATTATCACGAATAGCCTGTAACTGAAACATGAATTTTATACCAGAGTTCAACAGCTCGCCAAGAATTTTCCATTTGTTTTGAATTTTATGACTTCTCGTTTAGGGCAAACAATTTTATTTATTTAATTAATAAACAAATTAAACGATAAACGAACATATATATATTATTATATCAATCCTTGGTCATAAAATGGACATCCTTTTTAACACGAAACGATCCAATATTTTCCCAAACACAAACTGTCAACTAATACGGACATAGATAATATATGGTAACGAAATTTTCATCAATTCACGATGGGTGCGAAAAGTCCAGAAACAATGACACAGATATCAGCAAGAATAATGAAGTTCTGGTTCTTCTTGGCTATGATGTCGTCTGGATATCCATGCGTGAAAGCCACTTCACAACCCAATCCACCTTCCTCCACATACGTCGCCAACTCTCCCAGCCTTTTAGAATATCTTTTTTCTAAATCTTTAGACACCTTTTGAAGCGCACTGATAGCCTGTTTATAGTAGCCCTCGCATTCCAGCATACCGTCTCTCATGTCCGGTTTCGTGTTGTTTCCATTCGACCTAAGCCACAAGTGAATGTAGTCTTTGGTGCTGGTTGCATTGTAATACGTGAAGCCAAAGACTACGTCGGCGAGCTCATATGGGTCAGTGGTACTGTTGAAGGGGTCTAGTAGGGCGTGGCAGAAGGCGCTGTTTGTTGTTAAATCGCATACAGGGTTGACTAGTGCAGAAGAAGCTGCGGTGGCGGTTGCTGAGTTGGAGTGGAGGAGGGGTGAAGCTAAGCAGGCAAACATGAAGAGGGTGATGAGGGCCATTTTCGATTTTTGTTTTTTTAATTCTGTGGTTGATTAGTCCATAATTCTTGGGGTGGTTTTATGGTGGAAATCTGATGAAACTATCCCATAAATATGGTGGACATGAATAGTTATTCACGTGGAATAATGGAAGCATTTATGGAAAACGGAGGTTGATCACAGCCATGTGCATGCATGATGTTGTCTCGATCGTATATATATAAATGGTGTGATTTTTGAATTTTACTTTGAAAGACAGAATTCTCTCTTCTTTTTTTTTTGGTCTATTTTGGAGGAGAGTGAAGAATTTGAATGGTTTGCTATTTGTTATTACATTCTCAATCACCTTTGTCTGCTCATATATATTAGCTATAGCTTTACCAGTCCCATAATGAAACAACTGAGGAATATTTATTTATAGCTAATCTCTTACGGGTTGTCTATAAACGATTCATTATATTTTGGTGTTATACGTTAATTTTTTTTATGATTATGATAATCTATGTTTTTCTATTTCAGTTTTAGTCATATATTTTTCAATATTTGATAATTTATATTGATGCGCAATGCTATATCAAACGTCAAAGACGATTAGATATTTTCCTCCACGTGATTAAAATACCAAAATTAAGGGTAATTTTTTATTAAATAATATAATATAGCATAAGTTGCACGTACAAGGGGAAAAACTAAACATTTTCTTGGTCGGGCAATTATTTGATATCGACGTTACACTCACCATCCATATTTGTGTAACAAATCTTTTGGAATTTCGCTAAATGTTCTTAGTTTAATATAGTTTATAAGACTACATTTATGAGGGAATATTTGACAAAAACTTTAATAAAGTTTCTTGGTTTAATTAAGAAAAAGGTAATGTCGTTATTATATATTTATATATAAGAAAACATTACACATTTTGAAATGGAAAATTTACGAAAAACGTTGGTAGCCTAACCATACATACATGTAATACGTTTCAAAACAAAATCAGCAACTTAAATGATTATTGTAGGTAATTGGTAAATAAACAATTACAAAAACTTGTTTGAAACGAAGAGTCATATTTTACGAGATAGATCTCTTATTTGAGTCATCCATGAAAAAGTATTACATTTAATTACTTTTTATTGTGAATATCGATAAAATTGACTCGTCTCATAGATAAAAATTCGTGAAATCGTCTCACAAGAGACCTACTAATAAACAATTACATATGTAATAATCCCTCACTACAAAACTTAAGATGTCTACACTTATTTTATAATTGATATCAGAATCAAGATCAAGCGTTTGAGATATTCTCACAATCACTTGTAAAAACAAAAAAAAAAAAAATTACGCAAGAAAACGTATCACTAATGGAAGTACACGGTCACAAGGTGGGCGTGAACAGAAATCGAATGGTAAAAAGAAAATAATGCTTTGGGACTTTTGCATATACATGTGCATATCAGCAGTTCTGCACCAACAATCAAGAAACAAAATAATTGCGTAAAACAATTTCCAAGCTAGTATACCATGCTAGAAGAACATTTTGCTAAAAAGCTACTGTCTTCATATGGAGAGTCTTGAGTCTGAACAGATCTGCAATCTGTATGGGAAACTACCATCCAGGACCTTTATCTGCGGGGGAGAGTTCAAGAATGGCATCTATGGAGCTATGTTGCATTCTCGTAAATACAAGTGATCATAGTCAACATACTTTTCCCAATAGTTACGGAACTTTTGTATGCCGATCTCGAGCCATGGTTTCAAGTTGCCATTATAATGTATGACCGCTGCACGCTCGACATCTTTTCGAGAGACATTTGGATTATAGCCAAGACCCAAGACATGCCAAAATTTATCGAGAGGAAAAGTGCGATTCCAAAATGTAATCAAACCAGGTGGTAGGGTTCCAAGTTTCCACAGCAGTCTGTCATGATTCTGAGAAATGAAAAGCACTTGTGCTTAAATATTAAGAAACCGAGTATTTATCTTACAGACTGATAAGAGTAATATGCACAGGAAGAAAAGTATGTTGCAAGATCTTGGAGAAAGTTAAAAACAAAGCATTAACCATTCAGGCTCAAGAAAAATTGTATTTTGCATCTTACCAGGTTCTGCCATTTGTGGTACACCTCAGTGATATTTTGTTTTTTCCACTCCTTCAGATCGAAGATATTCATCCCAAAAGCCCAACCACAAGCATGAGGATCAAAGTTTTTTGAAATGATGGGATTTGAAAAGTTGAGATACCGGTCAAACCGATGAAAGCTTTCTCCACACGTTTCAACCACTCCAATGACCTTCCCCTTTAGATCTAGGGACCAGAGGCCGGTGAGATCCTTTTGAACCACAATATCATCATCTAAGAACAAAATCTTATCCAGCTTTGGAAAGATTTCTGGTAGGTAAAAGCGAAGATGGTTCATAATTGAGAGGTACTTGGGGTTTCTAAACTTCATGTTTGAATCAGATTCAGTCCGTTGATTCTTAAAGTAATAATCAATCATGGATGGAGAACCCAACTGCCTAAGAACTGGACTGTAACTTGAATTTAACCACGTGAATTCCTCTACATTCTGAACCTGTATCATAGCTTTCCCTGGAAGGTTGGCCAAAAACCACATTTTCATCGCAGCATAATTGAGCCTGTCAGTGACCACATGAAAGACATGTTTCGAAGGATCCTGCCCAGACAGAATAAAAAAATTCACTTCAAGATTGGAAAGATCGGCTAAAATATAAAATTGTTTTTGGTCCATTTCCCAACTAATCTAGCCCCTATACTAGAGGTTTCTAACAAGATCTAATAAGATTGCATAAGAGAACAAGATCTAATAAGATTGCAAAAGAGTGTTAAAATTAATAGACTTGGTAATAATACCGCCATTTAAGATGCTTCAGCTTTCCTATTGATCACACAAAAATATATGATCGTTCTTTACCTTGGCATGAGTAATAGTTGAGTTCACAACAACTGCAGCAGCCAATATGTTGTCCGAAAATAAGGCATAGTGGTATAACTTGGGATCAGCAAATTTTTCCTCATTTGGGAATTGTTGTTCAGAAGAGTTCAACATGAAATAATCTGTTGAGAGGCGTAAGGGAAGACAGTGAAGCCCTTTAGGCATTGTTTTCGCAGTCAAGTGTGTCAAAAACAACTCTTGTTTCTTGTGGACTCGAAGCTGCTCCTCAGCTAAATGAAGCATAGCACGAAGTTTCTTTATTACGGCAGCACAATCATCTTGTATTTGTTTCCCTTTCAGTAATGTTTGCTCCATTGCTCTCAATCTCTCGTTAGCACTACAAGTGAATCAGAAACAAATGAGATACAGAGAAACATGTCATTTTCTCTAGAAATTTGAAGACCAAATTATGTTGAAATCGAATAATACTTTTGATTATTTGAGATCATATTTGATATCAATAAGATACAATAAAAATAGCAGAAATTATTCTGGTATCTAAATCCCCATTTCATCATATCAAAGACATATCATGATCTTAAAACACACACACACACACACACGCACGCATATTTATTAACAAAATTCTGCAACCAATTAAATATTATGCACACCAAAATAATATACTAACTTTCTGGGAAGCTCAGAATCCTTGGTGGCATCACCAAGTACTCGCTGAACTTCCTTCATACGCAGTCGGAGCTCCCTTATAAATTGGGGATTGTTTCGAGTTCCTGAGAGAGAAAGATAAAGCTTTGCACGGATGAGTTGGTCCTTGAGCTGAAGAACAAGGGCGTCCGGAAAAACTGTTTGTACGTTCTGTTTCTCTGTTCTAGCCTTCATTTTTACTCTTCCAGTATCTTTGCTAGACAAACTGGAAGACTGTTGCTCACGTTTAATTTCCTAGAAGAAGAACAAAGACATCAAGTGATGGGTTTTAGATACTGCATAGTATACGCTTAGCACAGAGTGATAACAATGAACTAGAATAGACAAAACTTTCATAGTTCTTGGTTTCATGTCCAGGAACGTCGTCTCATGCTTCTAAGATGCATATTTCACGTGCATCAACAGATGTTCAAGGTTAACTATTTTTCATATCCCACCTAGTTTTACAATGGTATATGGGAAGTAAGAATGCAACAATAAGCAACAAAACTCATGTTTTGAATAACCTATGATTCCTACAAGAATCAAATGTCAAACTCAAATCCTTGTAGGATTAAGATGAGAAAATGAGATAACATGCACATTTCAGATGCAATAAACAAGATAAAAAGGAAATGTTATATAATTAAAACCATGATAGAATGACTTTTGACGCAGAAGTTTAGTCATAATCTGACCTTTTTATCGAAGACACTCTCTGATGTCCCCTCAAAACGAGGCTGATCATTTTCTTCCTTCACATCAGTATCTGCCCCCCTCTTTCCAATAAGCTTGACCGATCCACTTTCTTTTGAAATTTCTTCACCCATCTCTGCCTCTTTGGCTGTATAAATCACCTGTCTAATTGGATTCTCATCAGACTGCTGGTTACCTTCACTACTGCTCAAAGTGAGAGAATTGGTAGTTTGGTCCTCCACTGATTCTATATCATTTCAGTAAGAAAATGAATTATACAACAAAAAATGATTAAAAAAAAAAAGACAATTGTGTAACAAAAAACCTCCAGTCAGCTGTCTTGTAATTCGGGTGCTCTCTCCAGATGCAGGGTTTGAGAAATTCGAGCCGAATTCGACTGAATTTTCAGAATAAACTATGCCCGTTGGTTCTTTCAGTGTGGTAGAGGACTCCTATAATGGAAATAACCATTACAGAAAAACAGAATAACAAAAGTCCAAAATTCCATAAAAACTTAAACCCAAATAGGAGAACTGAAATTCAAGAAATCTATACCTGAGATAGCACATTTAAAGGCCTGACATCACCAGAAAATGGCTGCAAACGGAAAATTTCCAAGATATGAATTCTCCCCATAAAAGAAACAAAAAAAAATTCAAGGAAAATTTTCGAAATACAAACGAGTAGCTAATAAAGACTTACAAATGCTGAAGCATCTCCCACAAATTCATTTCTAGCTGCATAGCAAGCAAAAGAAAACTCCAATCAATCAAACCATAAAACCAAAATTAAAGATATAAAGAAAATAAACAATTCAAGTCATTCTTCAAGAATAAAAAAAATAACAAAAGAAAGCAAACAAAGCAATAATAGTAAGAAGAAAAGGGGACATTACAAGAAGAGTCGGTGAAATAAGCACCGAGAGTGTCGGTGTAAAGAACAATAGGAGCAAGAACCGTCACCAACAGAAAGAATATCACTGATTTTCTAAACTCCATCTTCATCCTGTAAACTCTTCCCCAATCTCACCCTCCAACTGACAAATTTCAAAGATTCAAAACCAAATCTGTAAATACATATATGCCTGGATTTGCACACCAAAAAACCCAGAAAATTTGTAAATCTTGATTATAGTGTCGGTAAACGGAGTGCATCCATAGGAAAGGAAACAACCCACAAATCACAAGGTCGAAAACTAATGAATCGGAAAAAGAAACGAGCTTTTGAATCTGGAAAACTCCGGTTAAGACAAGCAGACCAGATGTATGAAGGAGATAAATTCTATTGAAAAAGCTCACATATTTCTTGATGTGGATGTGAGTTGGGTTGGACGCTGCTCAGTGATCTGTCATCTTTCTCCCGTTTTCGAAAATTCACCGTTAAACAAGCGAAAATGAGGAAAAGTGAATCTCGTTACAATTCAATCGATCACGTAAAAAGGTTATCTCAAACTCGAATTAAATAAAAAAACCAAACCCTACTAAATGAAAACTTAATTAAAATATAAAAACTCAACTCAAATTTCACTCATCCAATGAAAAACTCGATCAAAATTCAATCTAAATAAAAAAATCAACTCAAATTTGATTTGATGAAAATTCGACTAAGTGATAAAAACTCGATTCAAACTCAACCAAAATATAAAAACTCAACTCAAACTCCATCCAAACTCAATTCAAACTAAAATTCGATATAGTAATAAAACATCATCCAAACTCAATTCATATTCTAGATCTATGACTTTGTTCTAAATCGATTTGATTTATATTTAAAATGAAAATAATATTTTGACATAAAGAAATAATATATTTTCGTTGAACAATCATACATATATTTTCTGTTTTAGTTTTGTAAAATTAAGTAATAATTAAATTGGATTAATTTCGTAATATATAATAAAATAATGGCAAAAATTTGTGTGAGACGGTCTCACGGGTCGTATTTTGTGAGACAGATTTTTATTTGGGTTATCCATGAAAAAGTATTACTTTTTATGCTAAGAGTATAACTTTTTATTGTAAATATTATTAAGGTTGACCCGTCTCACATATTAGGATCCGTGAGACTCACTCTAAAATAAATAGCATTCTTAGCGTATTAAATATTAAAATAAAGAGTGTTAATTTGTGAGACGGGTCAACCCTACCCATATTTACAATAAAAAGTAATACTCTTAGCATAAAAAGTAATACTTTTTCATAGATGACCCAAATAAGAGATCCGTCTCACAAATACGACCGGTGAGACCGTCTCACACAAATTTTTACCTAAAATAAAATGTTAGAACAAATATTTTATTCGACACAACTACTTCAGAGTTTGCTGTCAATAACTGTAATAATATTTAATTTGACACGACAGCAAATTTATGAATGAATAATAATAAATAAAATTTGACGAAAGTGTCACCTCCCATTTTTCACCACGTAATGCCCACTTGTCAGCTCCTCGGACCGCCGCCATGCAAAAACCTTTTCCTCCGCCACCACTCTCGTAAATCTCCGTGTAATATATATANGAAGATAGTGCATGGTTGGCACAAGAAGGGTGGCACTGTTCTTGAGACTTCCAGAGGTGGGTTTGATCTTCACCAGATAGTGAATTCCATTCAAAACCATGGCTTTAACCAGGTGAATCTCTCATTTTTTGTTTTAATTTGATCTAGGATGCAAACAGATCGACCACAATCGAATACTATTTAGTTTTTTCCCCAGTTTTAATTATATGTTACATGAAGATCGAAAAATAATAATTTTTTTAATTTGAGTTTGGCTCGATCGATTTGAAGTTTAGTCGATTGATTTAGTTTACATTTAATTTTCGGGTATGATAGGATTGAATTTGGGCTTGTGTGCTTGTAATGATAGATGTGTTAAATATTTATTAAAACATTAGCTCATGTATTTTATTTATGGGCAGTCGAATAAAATAGTTGAGACTTGATTTGAATAGTAAATTATTCATATCATCTATTTTGTGGTGGATAAGATTTATGTGTTAAATTATATTTGAAAGTTGATATTTTTATCAAGTTAAGGTGGATTTAGTATATTGATTTTTTGACAAAGATTTTAGCCCTTCGGTGGTAACACAAGGAGTTCGTATAGAATTTACCTCGATAGACCAGTGATCTTTTTGTTGGTAAGGACAAGTATATTGGTATTTAGAATGTAGGAAGATAATTAAGCATCCTAATGAATGGGGGAAAAGAAAGAGATACAGAGTTCTAAATAATTCAGTTGGAATGCAGGGGTGGTTTGGATAGGCCTAATTCTAACAGTTAATTCACTGCTAAGCTTAGGAAGAATTCTAGAAAAATGACTTTTTTTTTGTTGGATTCTTTCAAAAATTGAGAGTCGTTGCACGGTAATATAGAGCTGAGTAGATGCACCACTAAGTGTATGGTGCAACTCTTTAGCATTGCTTGGAAAATACAAAGTGAAACGCAATCGTCCCACATCATTTGAATTGGATTTTGAGGAATGATGAGGGGTTTGAGACATAATATTATTAGACCATGACACTAGTAGTGCACTCAGATGGCCGGGCTAAGCACACTCCCGAGCTAGATCTACATGTTATATCGATAAACCAACACGATCTACGAATATACGTAGCAATATATTGCGCAAGGATCATGATGCAAGAAATATGACCCTATACCTGTGGAGGGTTTAGACTTTAGATGCTAGCATGTACTTACAAAATCTAAGATGTATATTAAACACATTATTATTTATAATGTTCTTTTTTTAAAACTTCATGTGCAAAATCATTTATGGAAGTTGAATGAAAACTCTGGTTTAGAAAATTCATGAAGGAACTTGAAAGTTGTCTAGAGTTGGAAGAGGTGACCCAACGCTCCAAACTCCCTCTTCCTCTGTGCTCATATAGATAGAGTTGCTACTCGCCTCATCCTTCTTCCCCTGCATTAACATGCTCGTGAACCATGGTTTATACCTTGGCCAGCTTTTCTAAGAAACATCTCATTTAAAACTAGAACTGGCAACTCTTCTTTAAATGTTGTGGCTCTATTTGGCTTTTTTAGTCGTCGTCGTCATAATACATAGACAAATATGCAGCTATACATTATTGGTGGAGATGGCACTATGCGAGGGATGGTCGAAATATGCAAGGAAATCAAGCAAAGGAAGCTAAACATTGCAGTAGCTGGACTACCCAAAACAGTTGACAATGATGTTGGCATTATCGATAGATCCTTTGGTTTCCAAACTGCAGTGGAGATGGCACAGCAAGCTATCAATGCAGCTCATACAGAGGCCGAGAGTGCCGTAAATGGCATTGGCTTAGTCAAGCTAATGGGACGCAGCACAGGGCACATTGTCCTTCACGCAACCTTAAGTAGCCGTGACGTTGACTGCTGCTTGATCCCGGAAAATGATTTTTACTTGGAAGGAAAAGGTGGGCTGCTTGAATTTATCGAAAGTAGGCTCAAATATAATGGACATGCAGTTTTGGTTGTTGCTGAGGGTGCTGGACAGGATGTCATACCTAAAACTGGTGATCAATCTCATGTACAAGAGAAAGATGAATCTGGGAATCCGGTTTTCTTGGATGTAGGTGGTTGGTTGAAATCCGAGTTAAAGAATTGGTGGAGCAGGGACCATCCGAAAGAGCTTATTACCATCAAGTACATAGATCCCACATATATGATAAGGGCTGTTCCTGCGAATGCAACTGATAATTTGTATTGTACACTTTTAGCACACTCAGCGATTCACGGTGCCATGGCTGGGTACACAGAGTTTGTCTGTGGTCCAATTAATGGGAATTATGGGTATATTCCAGTGGACGAGGTGGCTCAGGCCAAGAATCGGGTGGATACTAAAAATCATAAGTGGGCTTGGGTTAGATCTGTCACCAATCAGCCTGACTTTGTAAGATTCTCTGATGTGAGTGGAATATGAATTCCCAGGTTGGATTTCTGCTACTTATACTTGCTACTCTTTCAGTCATTGAGATTTGTTTTCATTAGATAATTGGGTTTATCGGTCTTTTGAATGTAAATTTTGGAAGGAATGGTTTTCTCCTTTCTCTTCTAAAAACCAGTCCCAACTACCTTGAAAGATGATCCATATTTTTAAGAAGTAAAAGGTTGCACATCTAATATGTGAGACAGGCTCACGATATGCTTAATTATTTGGCGACTTGGTGAGAACTATTTGATCAGTCTTGCACAGCGGATCAGAGACTGGGAGAAATCAAACAAACAGCATCGGCAACCTTCAAAACCAAGAACAAAGAAAAACAATTTACTATAAACGCCGAGTTCGAATTTTTTGCACGTGTTAACATTGAGGTAATGTGTTTGGCCTCGAAATTTTCGAAGATGAATAATATAATATGTAGTTCGATGATGTATTGTTTTATGTTCTGAAAGTGAGATTTTATGATGTATGTGTTATATCATTTAATAAATAACAACTCAACTCATTATATTAAATCATTTTTCCTTTGGGTTTTTTTTTCGACTGTAGAAGATTTCGAAATAACGTTTTAGGCTAGAATACACAAAATATGGGAAATTTGTATGCATATGATATTCGAATGTAATTAAAAAGTTGCAGAGTTTTTTTTTAAAAAAAAATAAGGAAAAAGTGGGAAGCCTTATTAAGTAGCGTCTGCGAGAAAGAAAAGTTTGATGCATGTTATCTATGGAAAATGACCATAACTACCACTTTCATATGATAACTTGGTCCAATAATTTGAGTGTTGGGTCTTGTGGAAATGAGGTGTTTTTATTGGAATTTAACAAAATGAAGTTGTACCATTTAGTTCCATTTTCCGGAAGTGAAAAATGTTTTGGGAAAATGTCACCAAATTTAGCCGTGAGATGTAAAAAAATTGAAGGAAGAATCAATATAGTTAACCTTGGGGATGCACTGTGCCCTGCTGCACCTTAGCTGCATTCGCCCAAGTGACTAGGAAAGCTACCACGAGCAGCCATGCCACAGTGATGATCAAAGATTTTGCATTGGCCATCTCTTTAAGTTTGTGTAGTTTTGGAATTTGATCAGAAAATGTAGATATGATAAATCCCTTTTCTTGAAGCCCTTTTATAGTGGAGAATCATTCCCCTTGTTGGATATCTTTGAAATTATGTAGTTTTCGAGCAAGTAAGAAAATATGTGAGATGGGGTTTCGTTGGTTTATCCATCGCTGCTATTGTTGACTTGGAACACTCAAATCCATCATTTGATTAGGCGGTAGTGACTCTATTGTAGTTGAATTTTGTCAGTCAAACTAGTGGGAGTTTGGAATGTTCTATGGGAGGGGAAGACTTGCATGAGCTTTCTACCATTTGGATTCAGAAGTTTTATATTTTCAAAAATCTTATATTTGAAAAGTTCTTGAAAATTTTACCATAATAAATTATATTTTATGTGATTCTTGATATCATTTTAAAACTTTTAATCAACAATAACTTGTTTGAGTTGTAAATAGACCGATTATTTATATATACAAATTGGCTTTAAGATTCATATCTCGTGTCATTTCAAAGGTTTTGAAAGGAACACACGACCCTTTTTTTCCACTTTCATTTTGATCAAGATGAAATAATATATTTTAGGAAAGAGCAACACTTTCGAGTGTAACAATATCATTAGTTCAAAGTCCAAAAGGACGGACTCTTGCCCATTATACCACACAATACAAAAAAATGTAAGGTAGTGCGGAGACTTGACAAGACTAAGTTTGTTCACATTTTATGCTGGCCCAGACACTTGTTTTTCGTTGAAGGTTGTTTACACAAATGAACTTGGATATTAATTTATGCACACCAAATATTGCTAGAGTGCAGGACTTGACATTTAAAACTTTTTAGTAGATTTCTCTATACATTAAAAACTTTTTAGTAGATTTCTTTAACAGAAAATTTAGCCATGGTACATACCAGTAGCAGGATATCTTACGAATAAGAAACTCACGACGGTGGAGCAGAATATAAGAGTGTCGTTGCTGTAGAAAATTTCCAGTACACGAGGCAACGATGACTTAAAATTTCCAGTAAGAAATTTTAGAACTAAATGCAAAATAGATTCACAAACTTTTTCCTGCCATGCAATTATCCAGAAAATTCGGTAGCCACAGTGATGATATATACCACGGCATGTGTTTGCCGCTGGCAAATTTGGGTCGGTCTGCATTGCTTCATGAATGGAGCCACAAAAACATCTAGCGACCCTAAAACAGAAAATCTGATTCAATTAGCAAGTGGCAATATAATATCGTGTTGCGAAAGAAATTGGCTCGTCCAGCGCGAAAACCAACCTCATTATATGTACATAAATCACATATCTTTTTGTTTCCTAGTTGCAACATAAAGGAATATGTGAAAACAAGATGAAATGCTTGAGAAGCAAATTACCTGACCACAATGCATCAGTTGAGAGTCTATATCGAAACTTTGATGTTAGCCAATTCGTTCAGTGCTTCCTTGAGATTTGCTAGTTCGTCTAAAGCAATTCTGAGAGGGTCTCTTAACTTGTCCTTCATGGCCTAAAAACAATCATTAACAACTTTAAAAAATTAAAGCGCTTTGGGAAATTGAAAGAAACGAGATAATTTCCAATGCCCAATCCATTTGGATCTTGGGTTTTAGTAAGATGCTAATAAAAAAGAAAATACGAGTGCATTGGTTCTTCACATACATACCGCTAAAACACAAAAAAGCTTGCTCCAAATCTCAAAAGTTTTCAAGAGCAACATATGCAGTACCTTGAGAGCAGGTATAAGAGCAAAAACTTCATCAACCGATTCAGGGTGAATGTTGGCAATCAAACAAATCTGAAGGGATGAAACAAGTTTATCAAAGAAATATATAAACGACATAAAAAGAAAACAACAAATAAAACCCTCTAAACTATGTACCTCGGCATCAGAAACACCAAACTTCTTGAGAGATCTAATCAGAGTTAACGGTCAGCAATGCTTGAAAAGTAATTACAAGAATGTCCTATTGTCTATAACCAGTAACATATATGGCTAGGAAATAAAGTAAATTCACAAGAAAAGAGGATACTCGAGTATTTTCTTGACAGTCTGAGGACTTGTATAGTTCCCACTTCTCTTGGCATACGCCAGTCCCAGATCAAACGACCTAATTCAAAATAAAAAATGGTAAACTATTCAGAATTTCCATCATATTCACATGATTCAAGAGAAGTAGATGAAAAATAAAGAGCTGAAGGGGAGTCCTGAGATGAATGTGTTGACAAGAAAAGGTAACTTTAATCCAAAAAGGCAGAAGAAAGAGTTGAGTATGAGAAAGTCAGAAATTTTAGCCAATGTCACTCACACAGGAATTTTTATATCTGGATCTTGAGACAACATAATCATCTGATCTTGAATACCTTGCAAAATTTCTGCAGCTTCACAGTCCATCAAGCACGTAGTATTTTGTGGAAGTTCTGCACATGCATTATCAGATATTTCATTTATGATAACGAACAAAAAACGACCAGACAAGTACACAATGAAAATAATCAGAAACAATTTTCTCTACCACAAATGCCGTAAATTTGGACCAAATAATATTCAGTTCAACCATCCCTCAACTTGGAAAAAAATGACAAGCCAAATCCGATGAACTAGATATAATACACCATGACCGGTCATAATTTTTTAAGACGTTTTGGTTTGGATTTTTAGGTAATAATAGAGCTTTGTATTATTTTTACTTTAAGGGTAGAGACCATTTTTCCAGTGCATCTTTTGTGATCTTTCTGGCACACATAATTCTTCAACTTGTTAACACATTTTCATTACCTATGAGAACCCGAAATCAATCAAAAACAAGCGAAGGAGACCAGGCATATAGAAGTACTGACTGACCTTGCTCGAGCCTGCGCTCCCCTGGAGGAGGTGCTTTTCCTGTGGGTTTTTTACTGCCATTTCCAACTTTGTCCCCTTTTCCACCTTTGCCCCAGCCACCTTAAAATATTGATGAATTCATTACCAAAATGAATGAAACAAAATCAACATCCAAGCTCCAAAACATAACCAAACCTGGTGTATCATCCCTCCCATTAGATCTTGGAGTATTGGCTTCCATTAATCCTAAATAATTGGAATAATGAAAACTTCATCGAAAAATTATGCCATTTGTCTTTTCACTTCAATGTGTTGGCAACTCAGCAAATAGTCAGAATAAAAACGTAAAAAAAAGACATGTCAAAAATAGATTTTTAACCTTCAGCATCAAACTGAACCTTTTTCCCTTTCTTTGACCTTGCAGAGCTATCATCCTTCCCAGCTGTTCATTTTGCAGGAAAAAATAGATGCTAAACAAAAAAGTAGAGTGACAATCATTCAACGCAGTACCAATGCAACAAAGACTGAATTACACCATAAACGATGTGTCCAACAAGACATAAAGGCCAGTCTATTCCAAAATCACCAGTAACTTGCATTTTATCAGACAATAAAGGTAAACTAACTCAATTAAAAGATTCATTTGATACATAGTAGTTTGAAGATCCATAAAAAAGTAAAACCTGGGCATGCAATAACACCGTTAATTAACAACCAACAATCATACCTCTAGTTATTGCTCATAATATGATTGAAAAATGCAGGATAGCTCACAGTTCCCATATTATAATCGAGTATCCAGATTGTTATTCTTTGCTTAGATATAACATTTCTATATTTGCAACCACCCTACCTAAAATGTTCTCATTTAACGTTCAATGACTTGTGTTCAGCATATGCATATTTTAACAAATTGAAACCAAGAGTGAACGGGCATACACATCTTATTTTTTCCAAATGAGTGAGAGTTCCTATTTCCAGCACTAGTTCACACTCATTAATTTGGTGGGCTCAGATCCAACCAAAACTCAAGGAACCAATAGACAAAAAATCTTCTCATTCAGAAACCAATTGAATTTCAAACCAACACATACAAACAACCATTACTTCTGGCAAGTAAAAGATGCTATTTATCACTTTCCTTTGGCACAGACAAAGAATCACTAAGATAATAATGGATAATGACATAATCCCTTTCTCTCGAATTTTTTCAATAAAGAAACAATAGAATGTGCCTTTCTCAAAGTCAAGAAGGCAAACGAATTGGACAGTGAACTTACTGATATTTCACATACCGAAAATTCTTGTATGTGATTGCAAACTACTAGGATGACTAAGCAACCCTCAAACCATAGTATATGCAACATAAAGAAAAGTATATTTCACACGAACATAAATTAGTAACATGATTTCTACACCGACGAGCACAACCAATTGAATCAGCCGACATTTAGCCACGAGGTATGTCAATTAATCTGCCAGAACTTCAAATACCGAGAGCATTTAGGTGTATGCCCGGGGTAGTCGACTCAATAATATAAAATCTCATGTATAAATTTTCAAAACATATAGTTTAGCAGCTGGGTGCGAGTGCGTCCTCCCAGAAAATTATCCACTTCAGGGCCAAAAAAAAGTTGCAAGAAGAGAATCCAGTACCGGAAGATTTCAGAGCAGATTTTCCACCTGGGAAGAACCCTCCTCCACCTTTTTCTGCCATATTGTTCCCCTTAAATCACCTTAAGTTTATCAAAAAGTCCCACTTAACAACTGCATTGCTCAAAACAACAATTAAAAAAGAAAAGCATAAATTCCCACTTCTTTGCGTACTTGTATGATTTGGCACACAACCCACATAAATATAAGAAAACCGTTTCACATGCAAAAGAAAGTACACAAAGAATCCTGACTTTACAATATATCAAGGTAAAAATCAAAATTTTCACTCCAATTCCTCACAGCGGAAAGGGGGGTAACGAATTCTCCAGTCTTTTCGTAAGAAGAAAAAATAACCCAAGAAAAAACTAGAGAAGGCATGAATTTTTCGATAGTTCTTACCAGATTGGCGGACGACGCGGAAGTCGGTGGCAAGCTACGACAGTAGAGGACGGAGGATTGTGCTGGTCAGTACTATTGTTGTTTTGGTTCCCTGGTACTCCCTCCTGTATTTCTCGCTACAATTCTTTGCTCGGAACTATAGTAGGTAATGCGACTTTATTAGTCATCACGATTTCGTTTCAAAAATTTGAACTTTACCATGTATACCTCCTATTAATATTCCATCCATTTAATGATGATTTGTATTAAATCATACTTTATTTTGGTACTCAAACCTTGAAATTTTACATCCATCATTCTTGCTATTTCTCTTCTATTTGATTATTTCGAATCAATAATTTAAAATGGTGGATTTAAATTACAATTTTAGTAACAATGCTTAAAATTTTTCATAGCTACTATAAATTTATATGATAAATTCCCAAGAAAAATGCAATTGTTATCAAGATATTATTATTTTTTCAACATCTGAAGGTAAAAAATGAGTACATAGAAGTCATGAAAAAATATGATCAAAATATTGGATTACAAAGAATTTACATCAATGAATTGAACTTGAGCGTGGCAAGAAGCTCAAAGATATCTCTCTATTATACTGCAGCCTAGCTACAATCTATATGCCAAGGTTGCTCGTGTTTCAGCAAAAATCAGGGGAACCTATCAAGGTTGAGAGGCGCTGTGTCGAGTGTTATTCGAGCTATACAATGTAACTCAACATGGTGCGCATTGGGAAAGAATAAGACTTCATTGAAATTGGCTAGATCGGTCTACGTTCCTGAAACGTATTCCTTCTCTAGTACACTGAACACGACTTTAAGTCGCTCCTGAAGATTGAGAGTAATGTTCTTCGTGATTCTTTTTCGATGTTTGGTGTCTTTTAGCCATGCGATTCCAAAGTATACTTGAACACTACAGCCTACAGATCTTGAAGGTAAATCCTCAATCTGATATCTCAAGTGAAGCTGCAGTTAATTATCAATCTGAGTCAAAAGACTGCAGAAAAAGAGAGTGAGATTATGCTACAGTGTGACAACTGAAAAGTGGCAGGGTACTAACCGTAAAATAGTCGCCAAGTGGAACTCCATGGAGGGTCATGACCTCTTCTATGAGCCAACCGTTTTTACCCGAAAGACGGGACTTTTGCTGAGTACTGGTCACTTCTCCTCTGTAATGGGATATACGCTTGTCAAATTTGTAATAAAGTTGTCTCTGATAAACGTCGGGTTTTTCAGATTCCCATGGGCTGTGAGAATAGTTTAGGCATCCAGCTCGTTCCATAACCCTTCGATCAATCTCACTCCCTCTGAATAACTCCATAGAAAAACTAGTCTGAGAACAACAAATCAGAAGTATTCAAGTTATTCACGTGAAAATCACACCAAAAGCAAACAACCCAAGACAAATTAAACATGCAGAGGACAAATGGTACAAAAACGGAAAATGAGAAATAAGCAGTCATCCACAACCAAAGGCCAATACATTTGTGTGAAGAGCAGTTTGTCAGAATCTTTTGGGCCTAGAAAAGTACTTACAGGTACAGACAAGATAGAACAGTAGATAACCGGCATGTTAACGTCCTCAATTCCAAGAAAGGACCCAGTCTCCTCGGTTTGAAGGCTTTTGGCCTCAACTTCTACCTCTGCAACAAGGAGATTTTTCACAATGGACTCCTCTTCAGTGGTGTGAACACTGTTAGCTTCAGATTCTTCCTCAACTATTTGTACCTTCTGCTCAGGAGTCAAGGCTCTCGCCTTCCAGAGAGCCATTATTGTTCTGTATAGTACACATTTACAAGACATCTTCTTTAAAAAAATACAGAAGACTAGAAACGATAAGAAACTTATTTAAGCCATGTGATCTAAACTTTGGAAGCAATTTATCGTTGTTGCAAAACATCTATACAAAATTGAAAAGCTATACCAGAAAAATCGACACCTCATTTCACCTTTTAACAAAATTGCCAAAAACTTAAGTACTTTCTTAATTATAACTTCAACTAATCAGATTTTAGGCATCAGTACATAGAGGAACAACAAGGCTAGCAGATAACTTCTAAGTTGAGACAGACCAAAAATAGGGGTACAAACAAGGCTCATATGTAGACCAGTGCAAAAATTCATCAAGGATGAAAAAAATGGCCAATATTATGAAAGATGAACTCTAGAGAAGAAGATGGGACAAACCAAATTTTGTTTGGGAATTTTTTAAGGAAGAGAAAAGAAAGTAAATGGAGGGAAAATTTCCTTCTCCACATTCAAAATTCTTTCCTTCCAAAAATGGGAGGAAACACAAAAAAAAAATAATTGTTTTCAAATAAAAATTATTTCCTTTCTTTTCTTTCTCAAAATCCCAAACAAAAAAATACATCGGTTGACATTTCTCTTCTCTTCCTTTCTGTTTTCTTTTCTCTTCCTATCTTTTCCATTCCAACTTCCAAACTAAGCCTTAACTCACAAGTAAAACTTGAAAATTACCTATTTGCCACATTGAAAGACACAAAAGAGTGAAAATGAAACTTCAGCCTGCCTTCTGCATCCTGTGTCCTTGCTCCATGTCGTGCATCAAAACCTCTTCCATGCCTTAGTGTCATGACTACCACAGGACTGCCCATTGATGACAAAGTAGGAGGAATGATTTTAATGTCTTCTATATCTTCCCAGAGAAAGAAAAACTTTGTCTTGTGACCAAATAAATCAGCATGGAACCCAATTATTCTTGCTGACAGAAACAGACGGCCCTGCCACAGGGGCAATAAAATCAGTTTCCAAGACTCATACCCCATACATGAACAAGAAACTAGGCTCCAAACATCATCACTCCAAGCCTTGGGAAGTGCTTATTTTTGCAAATACAGTAAGGTAGGAGGAAACGGAAGGAAACCAACTGAATGGGGAAAGTCACCAACAGTATGTGAATTAAGAGAATAGCTATAATAGGTAAGTAGCAGAAAATATTACGCAAGAAAATAGAGAAAAAACAAATAATACAACAGATTAAATAAGTACCTGGAGGGGCATTTTACGTTTCAAGTGGCATGAAAAGTCATTGATGAGAAATTCCTCTGGAGGAAGCCCAAAGAGCTTCTGGAATGCTGAATTTGTTTGAGGAGAACGTAATTTAATCTGCAAACATTCCGTGGACCATGTCAACTAGCTAGATAAGACGGAGATTTTAAAAACTCAGACACAACTCATAGAGGGAATCTAGGAGCTGAAAAGGAGACCCCATACCTTCTTTCCCACCTCCTTTTCCATCTTAGTAATATAATCTCTGAAACCATTACTACCCCTGGTATTGTTCAAGAAAATTCTTAGATGCAACTTTGATTGGCATGCCTGAGCCAATTTTCCTTCAAGAGGAATCCAGATATCAGACAAGTCCGATATATTAGATTTCAAGAAATTAATTTCAGTGCGTCCTAGAGATGTGGCTTCATCAAAAGGCCCGTCAAAATCAAAAACTTCCACATCCAGCACAGATGGAGGCTCTTCCATTGCATCAAATTCAAAAATTTCTGCAAGGGATCATCAATTTCAATGAATTAATTAATAAAAACAGGAAAAGATAAAATTATCACTCATTTTGGCAAGAAAAAATAGAATACAAATATAGCAAATATCATACCATTCCAAAGACTATCGGATTTCTGGAACTTGATAGAGCTGGTCTTTGTTTTACCGTTGCAAGTAAACACCACGTAAGGGTCAGAGAATCCACTTGAGTCGACTGCTGCCAAATTTCTTCCTTCAATTAAGGCAACTGTGAGCAACCAACCATCTCCCTGTGCTTTGATTCCATGGTCGGTACCTATTATCAGCATTAACGAAATAAACCATATTAACCCAGTGAAAACTTGTTCAACGCCTATATTTGACAGACAGTCCTAACTTTGCTGAAATTGAATTCATAAAATATGAAAGATATAACAAAATTAAACCATATTTGTGTCAAACTAGAATCACATAACTACATGCAGAATGTGTTTATCATGTGCATGAATATGCATTTGTATGCATCAACATATGTTGATGTGATGTAAGCAGCGAAAAGACCAGATCCATCTCACGGCGTCCCTCTCTAGGTGAGAAAATATAACATATTGTACCTTTTTGAACTCGGGCCTGCATAAATCGAGAAATCAACTCCAGTACCCGTTTCCCTTGCAGAACAAGTACTCCACACACAATCAATTCACCAATAGAATCAGGCATGTCTAAACCAACAAATTCAAGACCTTGAACTGTGTTGGGCATGGCCAACCATACATGCATGAGCACATAAAACCCCATTAGAATTGTTGAAATGACCGTAAAATTAGAAAAATACTGAGCTGCCAATTTCCAATCCGACGGACGTTCAGCCTGAAGAGATGCTAACAGCTGATCTTTCTCCAAACCAATACCTTTGAGATCAACTGGATTTACATTCTGAGACAACAACTTTTCATATTGTTCGAAGCTTTCCTTGATACCTTGTTTTGCTCCACCTTCGATCATACTTCTCATCATGGTGCTCTGCAAAAAGTTCATTCTCCAAGAAACTACAAGCTTAGAAGACAGTTCACCCGATGGCTGCTCGGGTCCTTGGGTAATACAGTAAAGCACTTCAGCCCTAAAAATTTTCCCGTATGGTGCATCTGGAGTGTTCACACTGGATAAAACAGCAAAAGTTTCCCCATCTGCTTTCAAATATGTTTGTTCCTCTGTAGTTTTTAAAGCTTTAATCAATTTACTTGCAGCCTTAGTATACGAAACCACTCTTTTCAAAACCGCACCACCATTTTCAAATTTCCAAAGCCCTATTTGCAAATCTGTTGATCCTTGTATGTCCATTACAGCTTTCAAATGATTTGAGTCTGGCGAAAAGAGCACTGAGTTCAATTCTCGTGGAGTTATCCCATACAACTGGTCTAAAACTATCCCTCCCGGTAAACTACTTGGAACCTCATCTCCTTGTTCTCTCATCTCCATTGTTTTTATTAGTTCTTCAAAATCAACTGATGAGGATTGCTCTTCGGTCTTGTCCTCCAAACCCAATGCACTTACACTTTCAGGTAAATCTGATATATCAGACGTATCATTAGAACTTACAGACACTGAATCCACATTCTTGTTAAAAATTTGTGCAATTCTACCAGCTAATGTTGGTGCATATGATTTTTCCTCCTTAGACGGGACTTCTTCTTCTGACCTCATAGGAGAAGATGACCTTAAAGGAGAAGATCTTGATGCTAAATCTGATGTCATATCAGCAGACTTTCTTGGATTTACAGGATCAGTGATAGGTGGCAGGTCTGCCAGTGTGTTACTTTGAGAGAAACATATGGTGAGAAGAATTTCACCTGTTACAATGCAAGAGAAGTTAAAATAGGATAACGGACCTTCTCAGTGACAGAAATTATCCGAAATGCCATCTAAAAGCATACTCAATCCAATGTGAAACATGGGCCCTTCCTTCCCTTTTGTTCATTCAATTAAAACATGCATGCACAGAATACAAAAAGAAATCCAAGAAATCAACAAAATAAGAAAAACAGGAAACCAATAACATTGTTCTCCCTGAATAATACATGCTTAAGGCATCAAAAGTAAAAAAAATTATCAAAACGAACCGGAAATCTTTAATCAAAATCCTAAACCAAAAAACTCATAAATTCCCATATTCGGCATCCACTCGAGTGTTCAAGAAAGTTAACCCAGCCTAAAGGAAAAGAAATAAAGATTTGACGCCTTACCACAGTCCTTGTTCTTGGTCTTCTCATTCTTCGGCCGCAATGTATACCAAGAAGTACCAAGGGAAGCGTCCTTGGCTTCAAAAACTTGAGAAATGGGAATTTTGACTTTCCCAATAAAATCATCGTTGAAGTACTTATCTTCGTCTAAAACTGATATCAGAAGCTTTTCTTTCAAATCGTCAACTTTAAACGTAAATTCCTCACACCATGATGGGTTCAAGCACTTCTTTAAAACTTTAGTCCTGAACTTTTGCCTTCCCAACTGTAGTTTCACGTATGGATCGCTCGATCCATTTGGGTCCATTGCCGTTATATTTCTTGCTTCAATCACTCTTACTAAAAGCTTCATGTTTACGAAAATTCTATGTTCATCAGAGACAATGATGACAGACTTGAATAAGTAACAAAAATCTAATCCAAGAATTGAATTCTCCAGGAAGTTAAGGAGACGAGAGAATTTTATCCTCAATGCGAACCCTTTATTTCACAAAATCAGAAAATGAATCCAATCGCATTAAAAAATTCCCCGTTCAAGAAACAGAAGCTTTGAGAAGATAACAAAAGAACACCAAGAAAATCAAGAGGTAAGAAACAGAAAAGCATGAACTGCAAATTGGGATCAAAATATGAAACGGGAAATGGCGAAAACAAATTCTTGATGAAACTGCAAAATCAATATTTAAAAACGAAAACAAAACAAAACACGAACAGAAGCGGTTGTCGAATTTATTCAAGAAAAAACGCTAAAATTTCGGATGAGATATGGAAAAATAATGTATCTGGGAAAATAATATATTATAAAACCCCAAAGAAAAATAGAATTTAATTGTAAAAATTAATTATGGGTAACTGTTGGTTTAATTCAGTTCTGTTTGTTTAATGAGGATGGAGAGAAGGGTGAAATGCAATTTAATTTTTTTTTTAAAAAAAAAGATTGGGATGCTGACTTTTTCTATGCCTTTATTCAATTTGAGCTGCGCGTATGTTTTTGGACTAATTGACTTGTCAGAGACAAATCTTCTAAGGTATTTCATTTTTTATTCACAAGAATTTTTCTTAGACGATTTTAGAGTAATTTTTATTTGAGTCAACTATGAAAAAATATTACATTTAATATTAAGAATATTACTTTTTATTGTGATTATCAATAGGGTTGACCCATTTCACGTCTCACAAGAGGCTTACTCCATAAAAAATGATTTATTTATTCTTGTTTTCAAATTTAAACATTTGTCTGTAAAAATTTTCAAAAATATATGTACTCAAAATTTGAAAATATATAGAGTTAATAATTTTTTTCAAATATGATTAACTCTAAATATAATGTTGATAGTATTCTAGAAGTTAAATTTAAAGGTAATGGTTATATTTAAGTGTACAAAATTCAATAAATATGTTACATGTGGAAATTGTATTGAAAAGTACAACATATATTTGTTTTTTGTGTGCCTACCTTGATTGATTGATGTGATTATACTAATAAATAATATCATAATTATTAAAATATTTGTATAAGATTTGGAATAATAAATGACAAATAATAATACATTTAATTTGATAAATTAATGATGAATTATTGTTTTATTTTTTAACTCTGAATTATATACATAAATACTCTTTCAACTTTCAAGTGGATTCATGGTACGTCAAATTGATATTGGATAGATGATAATGAGCAATTGATAGAAAGCAAAGAATGCTAGCGCTTTGATCCTAATTCCTCGCTTCTGTAGGTTCGAGAAGCTTTGACATTGGGACACATTACGATAGCTAGGTCGGGTGGGATTCTCTATCGGATGCTTATTCATTGAGTATATCATTTGCCCCTTACCTTAATAGCATTCTCGGAAGACGGTAACCAACTTCGGTGAAAACTCTTCCGACAATCAATGGCGAGGGAGACGAGACAAATTTGAATGAACTGGAACCGATTTCTAATCAATCGGTCAAACAACTTGACTGTGAGAGAGAAAGTGTGTTTATGTATCAGTAGAAGGACAGTAACCAATCCCGACGACTTTTTACTATGATTGAACCTTGCATTGGTAGAACCTAGTGAGTCGGAGATAATATTTCTCAATTTTCTGTTGATCCAACCGATTCTTCCAATGTATATGTTTAGGTCCAATGGAATTCATAGGTATAGGAAGAAGCTCTCAAATTACAAAAAAATATATCCAAAACTGCTATATAATAATAATATTATTAATATAATTAGGATGTGTTTGGTTGAGTGGATTAAACAAAGTTAGATAAATAATCAAACATTTATCTAATGTTTGATTATAAGTTTAAGATACTTTAATAATCATTTTGACCTGGTTTAAGACTCAATTTCATGGATAATTATTTGATTATTAATTTAATAAAACAAGTGGGATAGTCTATCAACACTCATCAAATTACATTTTTCTCCTCTTATTTCTTATTCCAAAACCTTGTTCACTTTTTATTTAACCACAAATTTTTATGCGACTTCTTTTTCTACTTTATGACATTTCAATTATCCCAAAATTTTATGGGTAATGCTATGTGTACATAATGAGTTACATAGAGGCTTACATGTAATTATTAATTATTAAATTACAATTAAACCCTCATCCTAAATTGATAGACTACACATTCCATTCATTATTTCTTCTCCTATCAATAATAATAAATTGTTTTTTTTAATGCAAGTCCTGAGATTTATCATACAATTTTTTTTTAAAAAAAATATATTTTGATAAATATTATATTTTTCAATATTTAATAAATCATATAAAAAATTAATAGTAATGATTTTNATCTAATTACTAATCATTTACTTATCTCATCACGCGTACCAAACGGAGCCCTGGTTAACTACTTATCATTCATTTCCTTTGAAAGAAAATGTTTATGATCTATATTTATATATAAAGAATCTACCAAATATAGACAAAAAAACATCATCTTTTTCTTCCAAAATTGCTCTTATATGTTGTACACGTTGGTTTTTCTTTTGTTTTCTTATTTTGATATTTGAAATTGCAGTTTTATCCCTCAATAAATTTTAAAATTATGATATGATCTTCATATTAATATAATCAATTCAAATAGAATTATGATCTTTCAATTTTTTTACAACAATGATATTACTCTTATTTGAATATAAATCAAATTAATTAGAAAAATATTATACACGCTTGCACAGCGTACACGGGTGTACTAGTAGCGATAAATTATCAATCCAACGGGGCAAATAATCAAATCCAACCAAACTTATCCACGAACAAATTGATNCATTATGATCTTTCACTTTTTTTTACAACAATGATATTACTCTTATTTGAATATAAATCAAATTGATTAGAAAAATATTATACACGCTTGCACAGTGTACACGGGTGCACTAGTAGCGATAAATTATCAATCCAACAGGGCAAATAATCAAATCCAACCAAACTTATCCACGAACAAATTGATTGAGATTATGTTTTTTTAAGAATGATCGATTTGATCTATATATACAATAAAAATAATATCTTTAACATAAAAAATAATATTTTTAATTAGTCAAGTTGGGTTAGATCAGATTAGAAATCTCTAACAAAATCTATTCATACGATTTTTTGTGATTGATTGAATATATAATATATTATTTTGAGTAAAGAATTGATATGACAATTGAGATCAAAAGAAATTTTTACTCTCTGCCTCAAATTTAATAACAATAATAGAGAACATTATTTCAACTGTTGACTAATAAAATAAGTAATATGGATGAGTGTATGAGTTGATAGCGTCGAGAAACGTTTGATCAGTGATCACAAGTTTGGTTTTTTTATCAATATTTTCTCGAGTAATTCTATGACACAACGCTTGTAAAGTGCAATTTATATATTTAGTGTGGTTTGCATACTATTACGTTATCCCAAAATTTTACCCAGTGCGTATTAAATGATAGCTATTGTAAGATAAAAAAATAATATATTTAAAATTAATGAAAATATTTATTTAATATAATTATTTATATGTTGCAATTATAACTATATTTTTCCCAAGAAAATAAGATGCTTAACAAATGTTAATTTAGTTTTGTTTACATATTAGTAAAATGGTATTGATTTCCCTATTTTTTTATTTTAATATAATATACAAAATAAGTTAGTTTATTGAAATAATTTGTTAACATTTTAATGTTTATCTATTTATTTTAAATTATACCATTCAATAAAATTTATTGTGAAGAAAAATAGTATAATTATATTTTTTATATTAATTTTTCTAGTAATTTTCCCTGATTATGTTTTCAGAATTGCATATTTACTTATTTCGCGATCCTTATACACAAAAACTCTTGTGACGGCCTCATAGGTCAATTTCATGAGTCGAATATCTTATTTGGGTCATCCACGAAAAAGTATTACTTTTTATGCTAAGAGTATTACTTTTTATTGTGAATATCGGTAGGGATGACCCGTCTCACAGATAAAAATTCGTGAGACCGTCTCACAAGAGACTTACTCATCCTTATAATCCACCTTACATTAGAAATCATTTCTATTTTTTTTTTTTATAAAATAAAATGCGAGTTACACAAAATGTTAGTCGAATAAGGTTTTCGATCGAGCCAAACAACTAGCAAACCAAAATTATATGGAACTAATTTTTAAATGGACCAAACATGCACATTGTTTTTTTTTTTTTTTTAATCTCAAAATCAAAGTAATTACAATTTATTTATCTGAATAATTCGACCTTTCTAACAAGAAAACCTATTATAGAAAATTAAACCAATTAATTTATTAGGATCATCGATGATTTTTGCTCATTCGTAGACGTGGATAACATAATTATACAAATCTCATGAGTCAATTTTGTGAAACAGATCTCACACTCGACCTGATTCATAAAAAAAATATTTTTTATATCAAAAATATTACTTTTCATTATAGATATTAATCGAGTTGATCAGTCTCACAAATCTATATCCTTGACACCGTATCACAAAAGACATACTTTTAGAAAAATGTATGCAAACAAAATTCTATAGTATTATTCATTTCCTAGCCATGCCTTTTAAATTATATAAGAATTCATATGAATTTATACAACCACCTAGATATGATATTTTTAAAATTTTTAATGAAGATATTATTAAAATTATATTGATGATATTATTTTTGAATAGTACGAGACTTATGAGAAATTTCAAAGTCCACGCAAGAAATCTATTGAAAGAAAAAGAGTGCCTAATGGGATAATCATAATTCATATAAAGTATAGTTTTTAATTGGAGATCTCGAATTTGAGATCTTATTTTAAATTTAAAAACTCGATGTTTTTTCCTTATTTTTTCGATGAAAACTATCAAATTAATTTGAATTAGTCTTCTAGTTAGTAATTAGTTAGACATACAAAGACTATTTTGTGAATAAAAATTAAATAATCTAACAAATTGGCGTGAAAATCATACAATTTTTTTTTGTAAGATGTTAAATCGATTCCCTTTATATTTAACTTTATAATATGATAATATATCTAAATATATTATATGAATTTAGGCTTTATAATCATCTTATTTAAATAGAAAAAAATATCACATATTCATTGTTTATATATAATAATTGTTTAAAAACATAAATGGTTATTTTATTTATTATTTACATGTTTTTAAAGCAAGTTGATCAAGAGATTGTTTGAAAAGAGAGATAATTTAGATTAATGAAAAAAAAATGATAATTGATTTTAAAAAATAGTAACATTTCATAAAATCCATATGTTTTATTTATAATTTAAATATAATGATTTTAAATAAAAAAAATTATTTGAAAAACGAATTAAAAACAGTTTTTTTTTTTGAATAAGGAGTCTATATTTAAATCCAACCAAAGACAATGTAAAAGAATTAGAAAGATAAAGGAATTTTGTACCGTCAATTAATAGAGTGAGTGTCAGACATATTTTGGATGTTAATTATATGATATTTTTTTTAGATAGAGGGATTTGAACTCTCACGATTTTTAAAATTAACGGATTTTTTTTTTACTATAAGTTTCATTGTTGACGGTATTGACATGTCGAACGTGACTCTAACTTCTTTTTTTAAGAGACGAGAATCTTACGCAAAAACTTGTGTGAAACGGTCTCACATGTCGTATTTTGTGAGACAGATATCTTATTCGAGTCATTCATGAAAAAATATTACTTTTTATGCTAAAAGTATTACTTTTTATGGTGAATATCGGTAGGATTGACCCGTCTCACAGATAAAGATTCGTGAGAGCGTATCACAAAAGTATTACTCGGGTTCTTAAACCATTGTAATTATAAAATTTTAGAGAATGATTATTTATATTTTATTTTGTGTTATAACACTCGATTTTATAAATGACAGAAAAAAATAATTCTCATATATATATATATATATATAATTTGTATGATTATTTTATTTAATTAAAAAACCTCTATCTTCATTTTCGTTCTTCACTGTCCATCGAGCACTTCTGCTGGAACATTGAGTTGCAGAAGCCGTCGTGGTGTCGGAATTCCATTCTTATCCGCGCCGCTCTTCACCGCCGCCAACTGTCATGCTGAACGTAGCCTTTTACATTTATGATTGTTGTTGTTGCGGCGGCCATACATCACCCACCACCGCCAGCACTGCCGTTTTTACCCGCCTCGACACATTCTCTCCGTAAAGATTGAGGCTAGCTCAATATTAATTTAATTCTGTTCTCTATCGTTTTCATTTCTCTTTTAATGTAAGTTTAAAAATCACTTGCTAGTTTCTCGCGACTTCGGTGGAATCGGATTAGGATTCTTGTATAACGTGAGTTAATTAATTTTTTTTTAAAATCCTTTTATCTTTCGCTCGTTTTCATCATTCAAACTTCAATTTTTGTGGACCGAATGTGTAATATGTGGTGTTCTTAACAGTCTCCCCAAGCTATGAGATTCTAAAGATGCATTTTTAATTTTGGTTTTGTGTTTTTAGCTTACACTTTCGGAAGTTTGAAAGTTCGAATTATAAGTTACAAATGGGTTTTACGGATCGTAAGTAATTGAATATGATTTTTTGGATAATTTGGCCCTATAACACATTATATTTTATTTTTCTTCACTGGTGCTTTTCTTTGGTTATTCCATCCAGCACATGATTCTTTCATTCTATTGAAATAATGCGTGCAAGTGTATTTTTTGTTAATGTTTCTTTAGATGGATTTATCATCATGATTATTATTGTTTTGTTCCATGTATTCGCATGTGATGTTTGAGAAATGTATTTTGGGCGAGACATTAGAAATTTTGATTAAATTTATGGCTTGAGTAGAAAAAATTAAGGTGATCTACTTTCGATGGTCTTGAATTTGGAGCGTATTGGGAATCTGGGACTGCATTAAAACTGAAAGCATTTTCTTGTTCGGATAATACCTCTTTAATTTTTTGTTATCATACTTTTTTGTCTGTTTATGACTAGGATTTTGAACGTTCCTCATTTAAATTGCTGATGGTTGAAGAACTGATTACTTGGTCTTTCTTGATATTTGGCTTGTACTTTTACACAATCTATAGCATAATTCTGAATTCAAGTTTATTGATGTGTATGTTTGCTTTTACTTTGGCATGAGTTTTGAAGTTCCATGTTTTTGCTAATCTCTGAAGTCTCCTAGTTTCTGGAGGTAAAAGTAACTGTGAAACAAACAATGCTTTGATGATGTAGGTTTCGTGGAAACCTCTGGTAAAATGAGTGCTCAACAGATACGATGTATGCTGTGTTTTAGAAAAAGACTAATCAGGCAGTTGGTAAATTTTGCATTATATTGCCAGCCCTCTGTGATTCAAGTACCATGCATTAACATTTAGGAAATTTTGGATTCTTATTTTATCTTTTGTGCGTGCAGATAATTTTTATTGCACGATCTGTCAAGGGGCATGAAGATAATTAGCTACACGAGCATTGCAAAATCCCCATTTTTGCTGGTGCACTCCGTTACGCTTAACCAACCCCAGTTGAATTTTGTTTCATCTCTTGCAATTTCAAACTATTCTGCCCATAGATGTGGATTGTTGATGAGGTCAAACACCTCTGTAGCTGGTAGAGCACTTTCATTTAAGGCCTTACATTTATCTTCCTCCAGGGAGGACAAACTCAAGAAAGAAGTTAATCCCACTTCGTTCTATACACATCCTAGTTTATTGCAGATGAAGAATGAGAGGAAAGCCAATCGTGCCCATGTTTACGAATTTTTGAGGGGCATCGGGATTATAACTGATGAGCTTGATGGATTAGAACTTCCTGTTTCCGCTGAGGTCATGAAAGAACGTGTGAACTTCCTTCAGAATTTAGGGCTTTCGATCGAAGACATTAACAATTACCCTCTTGTCCTTGGCTGCAGTGTAAAGAAAAACATGATTCCAGTACTAGATTACCTTGGAAAATTGGGCATACGAAAATCTACTTTTACAGAGTTTCTGCGTCGGTACCCACAAGTCCTCCATGCTAGTGTTGTTGTTGACCTTGCACCAGTTGTCAAGTATCTGCAAGGTATGGACATTAAGCCTAATGACATTCCCCGAGTGCTGGAGAGGTATCCAGAAGTTCTGGGGTTTAAACTTGAGGGCACCATGAGTACTTCCGTGGCTTATTTGGTTGGAATTGGAGTAGCCAGGCGAGAGATTGGTCGGGTGCTAACTACTTATCCGGAGATATTGGGCATGCGAGTGGGACGTGTTATCAAACCATTTGTTGAATACTTGGAAAGCATGGGAATACCAAGCTTAGCTGTCGCTAGATTAATCGAGAAAAGCCCACACATTCTTGGTTTTGAACTTAATGAGCGGGTGAAATCAAACATAAAACTCCTTTTAGAATATAATGTTAGGCAAAAGTCCCTTGCTAGTGTGATCGCTCAATATCCTGAAATCATGGGAATTGACCTTGAAACAAAACTTCTCAGCCAACAGAGCTTTCTCAACAAGATTTTTGGATTAGGTCCCAAAGATTTTGGAAGAGTCGTAGAGAAGATGCCGCAGATTGTCAGCCTAAGCGACAAAGCAATAGTGAGGCATGCAAATTTCCTGAAAGAATGCAAATTCTCCTCAGAACAAGTGAAAACGATGGTTGTTGGGTGTCCACAGTTGTTGGCCTTGAATCTCGACATCATGAGACTTAATTTTGAGTTCTTTGAATCCACTATGAACAGGCCACTGGATGATTTGGTTTCTTTCCCAGCTTACTTCACGTATGGACTTGCTTCAACAATTAAGCCTAGACATAATATGATCGCAAGTAAGGGATTAAAGTGCTCTCTTTCTTGGCTTCTGAATTGTTCAGATGAGAAATTCGAAGAAAGGATGAGCTATGATTCGTTTGACATCGAAGAGATAGAACCCGAATCTTCTTCATTCGACCTCAATACTCTGATGCAACCCGTCAGTGAAGACTCGGATTCTGATTATGAGGACGACAGTGTTGATGACTACGAGTATGAATATATTAAACATTAGAATCAAATTGAAATCTGATTCTGAACCTATCTTGATCTGCAATCCTGTCATCAACCCTTGTATGGGGGTAAGGGCGTCAAGAAGTCGTGCATGCTACGCGTTCTTCGGTTTATAATGCATTGAAGCATGCATGGATTTTTTTTTACCCTTGTTTTTGTACAAGTTAACTTATAACTAGACGTGTTTTATTAGATGGGAGAAACAAGGAATATTCATTTGAAAAAAAGTGTTGCTCTTGACGATTTTGTGCCTTGTATGTGTTGATGGAGAATTATTAGCACCAAAGTTCAACGTTTGAGGTTGATAATGTGATTAATACTAATATCTTCGAATGATGTCATCCTAAAGACCGCCTAAAAATGGCAAAAGGACGCGTTCAAATCAGAACGAAGTACATTAAAACTTAAAGCAGAATAAAGTGCATTAAAGCAAAGAGAGGGAAAAGCTAAAGCTCCATGCTTTAATAAATTCTTCTATTAAATTATTCAAATGCTGGACTTCAACTGAAATAAAACAAAGTTCTTGCACATTACTTGACAATAAAACTAGGCACCATGGCATCAAAATTATTACCTTATTTTTTCTCCTCCCTATTCAAAATACTCCCATTATATCTCCTAAGCTTAACACAAGCCAAAACAAGCCAATTATGCCGAAACTCTTGCGGTGAAATACCAATAAACTACCCTTTCGGTATAGACGATGGCTGCGGTAGCCCGTATTACAGGCACATCTTGGTATGCTCTGACTCGGGCCAACTCGAAGTCCGTACCCCATCAGGTAAATATCCAATCCGAAACGTGAGTTATTCGGATCCACACATTTTCGTCACGGATCCATTCATGTGGAACTGCCAAGATGGTAATGAGTTTCGTCCCACCAGGCCATTTAGCCTGGATACAAGCACTCGGTTCAAACTCTCACCTCAAAATGACTATCTTTTCTTCAACTGTAGTGAGAATGATGTGGTCATGGAATCCAGGCCCATTTTTTGCGAACGGTTCCCTGAACAGTGCGACTCCACCTGTGACACAGCTAGCTATCTCTGCAGAAACTTGCCCGAATGTGCTTCTGCATTGCATGGCAGCACGTGTTGTTCTTATTATCCAAAAGGGAGTGAGTCTTTAAGAATGATGCTCAAGCATTGTTCAACATATACGAGTGTTTATTGGAGCAATCTCGGTGTTACACCTGCTTATAGTCAGGTTCCGGAGTATGGGATCAGGGTTGATTTCGAAATTCCTGTCACTACTCGTTGTCTCCGGTGCCAGGACAATGCAAAGGGTGGTGGTGTTTGTGGGTTTGATACAGAAACACAGGATTTCTTGTGTTTGTGTGAGAAAGGAAATACGACCACTCATTGTGAAGGTATGTATTTACATACTTGAAACTAAACTTTTCCTTGTTTGTTGTTTACATATTATTTTAATCTTGATTAACCCCTTGGTGCAAATGCAGATCATCATAATAGGACTGGAGTGGTAACAGGTGAGTTACTGAAGTTTTAAAATGTTTTAGCTAGATCTTCGAATTTCAGTTCTCTCTTAATTTCTGTGTTTTGGATGTTTATACAGGGGCTGTAACAGCAGTTTCAATAGCTGGAGCGTTGGGTATTGGTGCTGGATTGTGGTACCTGAGAAAACTGAGGACAAAAGCGCCAGTAACACATGGAGTTCAAAGCAATGAAAACAGGCTTTTCTGATCTCGGCTTACATTCCAAGCAATGAACCTAACTGTCCACTTTCTTTTAATTTTGTTTGTGAATCCTGCTTTTTTCTTCAAGTAACACTTATATCACAAAAAGGGTATTGATTTTCTTTTTACAATAATAATGATGAGGCCCATGCTCGAGAGTATAAAAAAAAAAGGAAACCATGCAAAACAACTGGAGGACGGGAAACAATTTTTTTTAGCATTTTACATTAAGGCGGCATTGGAGAGGACCGGCATCTGATGTCAAGGCGGGGACTAAAGAGCCCCGAGCGGCAGCAAAATACTGCTGTCCTGAATAATTTGGAGAGCAGCTTCCGTAACCCGATGGTACAAAATACGCTCCATTTATAAATACATCGTTAGTCGACCTCCATTTCCAGTTTTTCCAACCATTATTTGTCTCCCTCTTTGTAACCTGTCACCCCATAATTTCGTTAGTCCGTATCTAGGCATCACTTCAAGCACAAGTTACTAGCAGATTTATTTCTCTTTACCTGTTTAGCGTAAGCATCATTTGAAGCAACAAAATAGTTCCCTTCACTAAGTATAGTTGGATCAGAACTCCCACCAATTGCATACATTAGCCACTGGTCGTACCTATTGTTGGCAACATGAGCATATCCGGTTCTAACCCTGAAAAGATGCATTGTGACTAGATACAATTAGCCATATTTTAAAGGTAGCACCGTATTCAGATACAAAGATAACGAACCGAAACAAAGACTAATTTGCCAAGAGTGTGAGAGTCCATCAAATTTTTATGCCGCTCATTGATTTCAAGTGGGATTGTTGAGAGTTTTGGGCTTAACTTTAACTCACATAACATCCTTAAACATATACCTTGGCATCCTTTGAATCAATCCGGGGCCAAAGTGGTTGAAAACCACGGTAACTTTCATTACCCTGTCGGCCGCAAATCCATCTTGATGCCCGAGTAACATCACCTGAAATCATAAAATTTTCATATATAACGGATTTGCGCTCCATTATGCTGCAAAATATATTTCCAAAGATATTCATTTCAGTAATATGAATATATATATATATACATGCATCATTACTTGAAGTCGTCCCTCTCAACTGTAGAAATTTTAAAATTTGTGCGAGTTGACGTACCTTATCATGTTGAGTGAAGTAATTGTTGGAAACAGTTATACCAGTAGAGCCATGTATAATGTCAACGAGGCCATCTGTTGCATGAGCAAGGTAGCAATGATCGATCCAAATGTTAGATGATGCGAAGATACTAATGGAATCTCCATCACTGCCAAGCCTTTCACCAACATGATCGGGTGTGCTCCGGACCATACCCCTCTTCCCGGGCTTGCAATCATGTATGCTAATCCCATGGACTATAACATGGCTCACATAATCTATACTAATACAGGGACCTCCGGTTATTTCGACTTTGGCACCCCTACCATCAATTGTTTTGTAACTGTTCATCATCAATTCATTCTTAAGTGTAATAGTCATGTCCCTTTCAAATATGATCCAAAGTGGTTGAGCCTGAATCGCACCATAACGCAACGAGCCTGCTTTGGGATTCACAGGGTCGTCTGAAGCGTCCGTTACCACATAAATGGCGCCATTCTTCCCTCCCATTGCACTGCATCCAAACCCAACCGCGCAGTCAGCTAATGACTGGCGGTTCTTAGCCCAGTTGGGGTTTGATCTCCAACAAGAATCAATTTTGTTCATTACCTTAAATGTTGACGTAAATGACGGCTTCTTGGAACTCTTTTGGGATGAATGAGCCCTGAAAGTTAGCATGCAAAAGACTAACAGCCAAGAAAATAGAAGGAAAGATCTCGGCTTCGCCATGGTCGAGGTTTGACCTGAAGAACACTGGGGACATTGATAAATAGCAAGGAAAATGTGCACAGTCGTGGTATCCATGTTAACAGTAAGCATATAGCCCTCATTTTCAATTCATCATTCGGTCTGATTTTGAGGATTCATTTCTCAACGTGAAAGCACGAAGTTGGCAAACATTATATACGTGAAACTGGGTAATCTAATTATCGATCAGTTTAATATACGTTGTAGAATGATAAAAACTTGTGTTGGGCTATGTGCATCTCAAACAACTATTGAAACTTGCGATGGAGTTACCATATGTTTGATATTGTTTTATTTTTTTCCTTTTTAAATAACAATCGTGGAAGCTTTGTTATTGACCCTTTACCAATTTATCATAAAACAAAAGAAATACACGAGAAGTGGACTTAGTCAAGAATCTTTTTGTTGTCCACGTTATATTATCATATTCCTAAAATCTTGCACTCCAAGTACGAGCAACCCTCGAACTATACTCACATTCGGGATCGTGAAATTGTAACATATGACAAGCATAATACAAAGTATTTCTGAGTAAATTATAGCCAAAATAATATTATTTGATAGCTCAAGAGCTTTTATAGTTCTTTAGTATTAAATGAATAATGAAGTTAAAGAATCTCGAATCTTTTGCTTCAACAATTTTGTTCATCTCTTGTTTCATGTTGACGAATGACATTGACATAATGCAGATATGTTATTTATTTAATATATCCAAAACCAAAGCAACATGACAAATCGATAAACCCTTGAGAATCAAACTACTATAGATTCCTCACCTTAAAAAATACATCTTCTCTGTTGTGCTGGTTGTCAAAAGAATGGAGGGTTAGATTAAAATAAATAAAAACTGCAACAAATAAACCACATCCAAGAAACCTCATCGTAGTCCAAATATCTCCTGTGGAGGATCATAAACATGTTGATCAGGAAAAATTTCCTCGAAGTCTTGTTTGACCCTATTCCTTAACAAGGGATGCGGCAGAAGCCCCTTTAACAATATCCTGAATGGCAATTGTTCGGGTAGATCAGGTGACTTCTTCATGTCCTCATATATGTTCATTGCATCAGCAGGAGAACCGTACTGTAAGAAACCCCGAATAACTTCAGTGTAAGTTTGAGAATCGGGGAACAATTTTTCCTTTTTCATACTTTCCCATAACTCCATCACATCATCCATTTTTTTGCGCCTAGCCAATGCTACAATCAAATCCTTGTATAGGAAAACATCCGGTTTATACCAGTCTTGTTTTTGAATCACCTTAAACATCTGAAAGTAAGATATTTGATCATCAGTCAAGATATAACTAAAACACTGTAAGTATAGTAGAAAGGTATAATAACATGAACCATTAGATAAAGAAAGAGTTTAATGCCTCCGGCTCATCGAGGATTTGTCTGAAAACCAGTTGAGTAAAGCCTAAGACTTAGCAATTTAACAATTACTCAAATTGGCTTTCCAATTGCACAACTGAATTTGTTAACCGATGTTTCAAGTTTATATGATATTTGAGGTTAATTGGAGCTGAGATCATTAGCAGACCTGGATAACCTACAGCCTACTTAGAAAATGAAGCCAACAAACACTTGCGCTCAATGTTCTTTTCCTCACTACCATTAACTCTTATGCAGATATCTATGATCTATTGGTAGACAACTTTTTAATCCAGTAAAACATAACCTGATAATCCATATCCTCAAAAGCTATGGAAATGCATCCAGCTATCTCCAGAAACTTTTTAATAAGTATTGTACTGCACCTGAAGGTTCTAATGAACAGCTAATTCTGAAATCTTGCTAAATATATTTCAAGATGAGAAACCTTTTTAAGACTTGATCAATCAATAAACAGCCCATCTGTCTAATGCCCAACATTTCCTCATATCAGTAAAAAAAGACGACGTTTAACAAATATTTAGCAACCGATTTTCAATCACTATGCCAAAAATCAAAACTGGTGATAATGGTACCTCAAATATTTTAGAGTGTATAACAGTCCAAATCCCACTTTCTATCAATGCTACACAAATAAATAAATATACACACAGAACATCTTAGATGGTCATACAGGATATAGTTAACGCTCTCCAATAGTCCCTTCAAAATAATTACTGACACCAAGCAACTCATGGGGATTGAACTGTGTACTCTTTGCTGTAGAACCAACCAATTTCCAGTATACCAGACCTAATAGATGCAACTTAAATTAAAAATTTTAAATGACACAGCAGCCCCACAGTTGGACTGTCCAGCATACTAAGCTCAACTTACCAGATTTCCATTTAGATTTAATCTAAAAAAATGAAGAAAAAAAACAAACTCAAACACATCAGGGCCGCCAGCCACAATGTAAAATTCGGGGCGCAAACAGCAAAGGGCGAGTGCAAAAATAATTAAATCACCTTGACAGCAAGGTGGACCTCCTCCTGGCGTTCGAGCTCAGTTAGAACAGCGATCAAATCCATTTTGAGAAGCCTTAACACGTGAGTTTTGATGAATTTATCGACCTTCTCGTCATCGTCTTTGAATCGCTTGAGGCCCAGTATAACGAAGAGTGCCTCCTTCCCAAGTAGTTTCTTGCCCCTCCACAGAGGCCCTCGAGGCCTGCCGTCGTGGTAAGCCCGGAACCAGCTCCATAGTCTCGGAAAATCACTGTAGCTTGCGTGTACTAGTGGCGATGGACAGATCACGGATTCAATACTGACGAAATGTTTGTCAAGGAGGGATTTGGAGGCGAAAAGGGCTGATTTTGACCTCGACAAAATTAGGGTTGGGACTCGCATCCTACAAGGGAATAGGAAGAAAAAGGAACAAAGGGGCTAAGCAGATGAACTGCGCAATACGTTTTAGTGGAGTTGGCTCACGCTATAATTTTAATAAAAATAAATTTTTTTATTTGATAAAAATATGTATTTCTATTTTTATTTTATTTTTTTACGTGTCAAGCTAACATCCTTGAATTTCAGAGCATATGATTACTCGATATCATGTAAATCACGTTAATCATATATGATTTTTTAAGAAAAGATGAAATTTATGATAATTGTTATCCGATATGAGTTCTAGTTCAAAATCTAGAACATTTGTATCAGTTCAGATGAACTCTAAGATATCTACAAATTTTATTTGGAAAGAGAACTGCCAATTTTTGGCATTGACTTTAATCAAGCTCTAAAAAAATTTAGAAATAGATTGTACAAACAATGCATAGGGTAGATCTCTTGTGATACGGTCTCACGAATCTTTATCTTTGAGGCGGGTCAACCCTACCGATAATCACAATAAAATGTCATACTTTAACATAAAAAGTAATACTTTTTCATGGATGACCCAAATAAGAGATTTGTCTCACAAAATACGACCCGTGAGACTGTCTTACACAAGTTTTTGTCAATGCGATATTACACTAGTTACTGGTTTACCATATAATTTATTTTATTATTAATTTTAAGTTTGTTTCTCTATTTTTTTTATTTTAAAAATTAATAGACTTTTATTATTTATTAAGATATTTTAGGCAAATTAAAGCTTTTATTTATTTTTTAATAAATAAAATTAAATTTTTAGAATGTGTAATAATAAAAACTAAAAAGGGGGAAGAGAGGGGCCAATTAAAAAAGTAAGAGTGAGACAGAAATAATTTTAAAAAAAAGGACTCTGACTTTTTTTTAAAAAAAACAAGGAGTTGACTTTTGATTACTATATTAACTGTAATTAAAATTTTCAACTTAATTAATTCTCCACCCAGAAGAGTTGGTCGACCAAGTATTATGGGTCGACCAAGATTAATTTAGTATTATGGGTCGACCAAGATTAATTTTCTTGGTCGACAAAAATTTTGTTGGTCGACCAAGAATTCTTCTTAGTCGGCCCATAATTACATGGTGTGTCACGCTTGTTTTTTTATATTAATTTTTGTTTATTCTAATTATCTTATTCTTTTAGTTTTTGTTGAAATCGAAAATTAAAAATATCAATACAATGTCCAATAATTAAAAGATCAATACAATGTCTAATGATTATAAAACATATTACAAGAACTCAGATACAAAAACAATCATTGGATCGACCCAAACTTGGTCCGTGTTGGGTCGACCAATTTAAATATTTGGTAGACCCAAGCAAAAGATTTGGTCGACCTTGCTTGGGTCGACCAAGCAATTTGGGCCCAAATTGCTCGGTCTACCATGGTCGACCAAAATTGCTTTGGTCTACCACAAAGCAATTTGAGTAGACCAAATTGATGCTTGGGTCGACCAAAGCAATTTGGGACCCAAGCAACACCAAAATTTGGTCGACCCAAAGGCAAAGCAACAAGGGTTAACCTCAAAACAACAAGATATACTTTGTGTTGATCAAGCTAAATATGTGATTTATATGTTAAAACATGTAATATTATATAACATACTTTTGAAATTATGATTTATATGTTAAAACATGTAACATAGTTGTGAAATTGTGATTCATATGTTAAAACAACATGTAACATAGTTGGTTGTGAAATTGTGATTCACATGTGAAAACATAACATAGTTGTGAAATTGTGATTCATATGTTAAAACATATAACATAATTGTGAAATTATGGCTCATATGTCAAAACACATGTAACATAGTTGTGAAATTGTGGCTCATATGTCATAACATGTAACATTATAGAACATACGTGTGAAATTATGTGATTCATATATTAAAACTTGTAACATAGTTGATTGTTAAATTGTGATTCATATGTTAAAACAACATGTAAAATAGTTGATTGTGAAATTGTGATTCGTATGTTAAAACAACATGTAACATAGTTGATTGTGAAATTGTGATTCATATGTTAAAACATACAACATAATTGTGAAATTGTGATTCATATGTTAAATCATATAACATAATTGTGAAATTGTGGCTTATATGTCAAAACACATGTAACATAGTTGTGAAATTGTGACTCATATGTCATAACATGTAACATAATCATGTAACACTATAGAATATACTTGTGAAATTATGTTATTCATATGTTAAAAATATTTAACATTGATCAAAATTATGTAATTATCCGTCAAAATTAAGTAATTATCGGTCATATTTGTCAAATCTATGGATTAATATGTTAGAAAAATGGTCGACCCAAAAGCAACCTTGGTCAACCTAGAAACAACATGGGTCGACCCAGAGATCAACAGGGTCGACCCAGAAAATCATCATGGTCGACCCAGAATCAACCCAGAAATCACCTCGATCGACCAAAAAACTGACCAGCAACAAAATTTCACCATAAATACTTAAATCGAAATTTAAAAAATTAATACAATGTCCAATCAAATACAAAAACAAACACTGAATCAACCCAAACTTAATTGATGTTAGGTAGACCAAAATTTTAGGTAAAGTCTACCCAACATTTTGCTTGAATCGACCAAAGTATTATTTGGGTCGACCAAAGATCCATTTGGATCTTTGGTCGACAAAGTAAATGGATCTTTGGTCGACAAAGTGGTATCTTTGGTCGACAAAGTGGTTTGGTCGACCAAAGCCACTTTGGTCGACCAAATGTTGGGTAGACCAAAATAAAACCCATTTCCATAATTTTGTCGACCCAAGCAAAATTTTTGTTTGGGTCGACCAAGACTCTGCTCTACCCAAAATTTGATTGACATTTTTCTTTTTCAAGTGAGTCGAAGAAACAGAAACAATAAATCGAAATAAATGTTTATATTATCAGATTTTTGTCAATCATTTTTCCGATTGAGTTTGTTTAGATTGGACGGATCTGCGTCGAAAATTGTCGGGAAAGGAAATACGATCAGAAAAGAAATGGAAGGAGGTCGACAGAAGATAAATCTAGTTTGGAGTCGACTGAATGAGATGGATGAAATTAATATTAAAAATTTAAATTAATGATATATTTACACTTAAACACATAGATATGTATGTAAATTGACTTTTTTATTTTTTTTTTAAATAAATCAGAACCCAGTCCCTTTTCCGAGTGGGCATACAAAAATGTTGTTTATTTTCATGCAGAAGCTGCAATATTTGATGGGAGGGAGGGGTTACCATGATCCATGAACGCTTTCAAGCCCCAACTCTTGCACTCTCCGAAGTCGCCACCAGTAGCCGCCACTGTGACCAGCGCCACGAAATGGTTCAATTCCATAATCAATCGCCTCTCCGTGGAAGGATTCCACCGCCAAGCCCTCCTCATATTCGCATCCATGCTCAACTCCACCGCCGCGGCTCCGGATGCCTTCACATACCCTTCCCTTCTCAAGTCTTGTACGTCCCTTAACCTCTTCAACCTCGGCCTCTCGCTCCACCAACATCTTATTGTTAGTGGGTATTCCTCAGACCCCTACATTTCCTCTTCGCTGATAAATTTCTATGCAAAGCTCAAGAACTCTCAATATGCCCGAAGGGTGTTTGATATGATGCCTCAGAGAAATATAGTCCCATGGACGGCGATCATTGGGTGCTATTCTCGTGCTGGAGATATGGAAAATGCATTCTTTTTGTATAATTCTATGCAGTATGAAGGGGTTCAACCTAGTTCGATCACTATTTTGACCATGCTCTCTGGTGTGACATTGAGTGTGCACTTGGATGTTTTGCATTCTTGCATTATAAAAAGGTGTTACACATTGGATATTGCACTGATGAATTGCATGTTGAGCGTGTATGCTAAATGTAGAAGAGTAGAAGAGGCAGAGGAGCTGTTTGAATTGTTGGAGGATAAGGATACTGTTTCTTGGAATAGCTTGATCAATGCCTATTCTATGGTTGGAAATCTCAGCGGAGTTTCAAAGCTTTTTAACAGAATGAGATACGAAAATGCAGAGCCTGATGAGCACACTTTTGGTGCTTTGGTGTCTGCGGCTGTCAATGATGGTAGTGTTGAAGTGGGAAAAATTATGCATGGACAGGTTTTGACTTCCGGTTTCGGAATGAATAAACATTTACAAACATCTCTTGTTGGTATGTATTCAAGATGTGGACAGTTGGATGAAGCGACACAAATATTTAAGAGTGCAGGTGATAAAGATGTGATATCTTGGACCGCAATGATCTCTGGACTTGTACAGAATGATTCTGCAGACAAGGCGTTGCAAGTATTTCGGCAAATGTTGGTTTTTAAAGTTATTCCATCTACTGCAACTATGGCTTGCGTTCTTGCATGCTGTGGGCAATTGGGTTCTGTCAAACTTGGAACTTCAATTCACTGCTACATACTTAGGCAGCGAATGGCGGTAGATATTCCAACCCAAAATTCTCTTGTTAGTATGTATGCAAAATGTGGCCATTTGGAGCAGAGTTTAGCTGTTTTTTGCTTGATGGAAGAAAGAGATAAAGTTTCTTGGAATGCAATTGTTGCTGGTTATGCGCAGAGTGGATATTTAACTACAGCCTTGTATTTATTCAATGAGATGAGGCTAGTTAACGAACAGCCTGATTCTGTCACAATAATCTCCCTTCTTCAGTCATGTGCTTCCTTGGGAGCATGCCATCAAGGGAAGTGGATTCACAACTTTGTCTTTAGAAGTTCTCTCGGACCGTGTATCAGGATAGGTACAGCCTTGGTTGATATGTATGCTAAATGCGGTGAGTTAGATTCTGCTAGAAAGTGCTTTGAAAGTATGCCACAGCATGATACAATTTCGTGGAGCACTATTATCGCAGGATATGGTACTCATGGCAAAGGGGAGACTGCTTTGGAGATGTACTCCAAATTTCTGAAGAACAAGCTCGCACCAAATGATGTCATTTTTTTATCTGTCTTATACGCTTGCAGTCATAATGGACTTGTAGACCGTGGAATGAGCTTGTTTGAGTCCATGAAAAAGCATAATGTTAAACCAAAGCTTGAACACTGTGCATGCATAGTTGATCTCCTTTGCCGAGCTGGTAGGATTCAAGATTCATATAACTTCTACATGAAGATGTTCCCAGAACCAGTTAGCGATGTTCTGGGCATAATGCTCGATTCCTGTCGAAGAAATGGTGAAATAGAGCTTGGGGCCATCATCGCCAAAGAAATTTCTGAATTGGAGCCTGCAGATGCTGGTAAATACGTGCAACTAGCTCACAGCTTTGCTTCAACGGCTAAATGGGATGGCGTTGGGAAATCTTGGGTTCAAATGAGATCTCTTGGCCTGAGGAAAGTTCCCGGTTGGAGTTCTATTGAAATGCAAGGCTCGATCACCCCCTTTTTCAACCACCATAGTTCACATCCACAATATGCAAATATAGTTTCCTTATTGGGAAAATTGACTAATGATATGACGGAAATAGTGTTAAGTTCAGAATGTGAAGATGTGCTTCTCTTTGACCCCGACGTGCTTGGGAAATGAGAATTAGTTTATCAATGGATGACTTTATGAGATGTGAAAGTGAATCCATTGAAACATGAGACGGGTTGCTTGGTGAATGGAAAATTATTGAAAACTTCAATAAACAGCCTCCAATCTAGTCACTTCAGTTGGCTTTTCGGCTTGGTGCTGTAAATTTCAGCAGAATACCATATCAAGTTGTAACAATTTTGTTATACCATGTCATGCCCCGAGACCTTGACTCGTCATCACTTTGTTTAACAATTTAATGTTGTAACAATAAGCCTCGTGGTACATCAAATGACCAAAAAACCAATTACATAAAACGAAAATCTACAGCCTAAGGGACTTGAAATTTGAGGAATTTGCTTGTGAATTATGGTGTGTTTCCTTTCAGCATAGAACATGTATTTATAGGGTGAGGGGACGAATATGCATATTTTTTCAAAGCTCAAATCACCCTTAATTTCAGCTATTAGGGGCTGCAAATATTCTGCATGATCTGCCCCAAAGTTCGGTTGATTCTTGCCCCTAGAATTCGGTCGCTACATGGCAAAAATCTTGCTAATCGATCAGTTTCCTTCCCAAATTATGATATTCCTTGGGATAAATATTCGACAATTTGGGTTCTCACCTGACAAACCTTTCTAACTTGAATTAATAGTAAAGAAAATAGAATATTTCGATTTGCAAAACATACCTCAATTTTTTTGAAATGTGTGAAGTTCAAATCAAAGTCGTCGGCCCACAACCGTTTCTTTTTCTTCTATTTGTGTGTGTGTGTGTGTGTGTGTTTATATCAGGACCACAACCATTTGTTAATCAAGAAAGATGTAAATCTACATCAATTCCATCAACTTCAGTTTTGATGGATGTGCCATGCCTAATGAAGCAATCAATATACATCATCTTCCAAAATGACTGTTCTGAGTCAAATGTTGGAAAAACCAGAAGCAATTCTTAGCCTAGCATCTTTACCAAAATTGTGTTTTCTCCCACTTCCTCTTCCAATTCACAGAATCACTTTCTAAGCCACCACGCTAGTTAGTACCATGTACAATATAAGATAGAATGTGAGTTATCAGGGACAATCCAACGAGGAAGTACTGCTTGTTTTGCTTGGTGCTGGTGTATTTCTTCGAGACTGGCGTTTTGTAGGCACTAGAACACTTGCATCTAACTTCCCATCATATATATCATCATAATCTTCGCCACCCTCGTCATTTTTAAAAACTGGGTGGACATAAGCATTTTGGAGATAGGCCTTTAAATTTAGGTTGGGTTCTCGTGCCCGTTCTAAAGTATCTTTCATCATTGCTTCCTAAAATCCACAAGAAAAGGTTATGAGTTTGATATTATTTAAGGAGATGAGATTGGTCAGAGTGATAAGAACCTGTAAAGGGTAAAAGACAAAAGCTGGCTCATAACGAGCTTTGCAGTATCTTTGAAATGAGATGGTCAACACAGGAAGTGCAATTAGGAATGGCGTGGATTGAGCGGCTCCTTTTGTACTTAATAATCCCATTAGAATTAGCTGGGAGAAGACCAGGGCAGATATTATGCGTCCATGGACATCTGGCCAAAAGGCTGCAGCACTTTCGTACTCTTGGTTGTACACATTTATGATCTGCAATAAGAAAAATGACCATGGAACGACCTGATCTAAATGCTTAATATATTAGGGAGGAGAGACCTGATATTGGAATTATTGTCTTAGAATGCTCCTCCTCCTGTGCAAGGTGGTTCATTTTTGCGACCAAGCACATGAAATTTACTTCCATTATTGGTGGTTAAAGAAACCTATGACCCCCTTGGTGTGGCTCCATTACAAAATTGAAATATTGCCACAATCTAATAAGTTTTAAGCAGTTAGAGAAGAGAGAGAGAGAGATTCAATTCTACCTGATGGCGGAATACGACATAAGCCAGCACAAAGAAAACCAATATAAATGGAAGCAGAACTGGTGTCACAACAGCATAAACAAGGCCTAGAAGAAAATATAATTGTATCTGCGGTTCACCAGTATTAAAGCCAATGCTCCCTGGATCCATTGCCTCCTCTCTATCCTTTTCAGTTTTTACCCAAAAAAATTCCTCAGATGAAAGAATATCAGAGGTTTCAGTCTCAAGATTTCTCCCGCTACACCAGCCCATCCATCTATCATTATATAAGTGATGAAGAAAGTTGCTTTCATAGGAATTGCAACACCAATTGTTTTAGGAATTCTGCGAGAAGAACCACAAATCACATATATGATCGAGTAAAGGCTTCTGAGTATTCAAAAAATCATTATGGCATGAATGTTTAAATAATTTACTCGTTGGCAGACTGATGAAGAAAACTATTAAGTTGTTGAAAAGCTGTTCCTGCTATTACGCTCACTAGGAAAACGTTCACAAAGTTGAAGATATAATGTCTCAATGCTGATATCCTCTCCAGGGATGAAATGGACAGAAATCCTTCAAATTTGGACATTATCATCAATATGGATGGCAGCACAATGAGGAAAATCTTCAAAACAATCCCAGGTAAAAAACCCTGGATTAAAGACTTGATAAAATGTCTGGCACAAATAGTAATTTAGTAAGAAAAACCAACAAAGAAGTACTTGAAGAAATATTCATCTTCACAATAATAATATAGACTGCAAAAACACTTGGTGAATACCTAGTGATAACCGTGATACTAAGACTTGATAAAATGTCTGGCAGAAATAGTAATTTAGTAAGAAAAAACAACAAAGAAGCACTGGAAGAATTATCATCTACAATAATAACGTAGACTGAGGAAACACTTGGTGAATATAACTTATGATAATTGAGGCTCACGATGACAGAAAAGATAATATTGTAATTTTTTAATGATGAAACTAAGGCCCATGCGTCACTTATGGAAAATATTTTAAGCAAATTGTTAAATTTATAGGAAAATCCCCGTAACAGATCATTATGTGTAGCCCTGCCAAATGTCCATCTTAATTCAACAGGATGCCAGAATTTCTAAAGACACAAAATGAGAAGACCACAGTGGCAATAATTTGTCAAAAACAATTTAGAAATACGAGAAAGATTAAAAAGAAAGAAAATGACCATTACAATTATCATATATCGTATTCATATTATCTTAAAAATGCACTCACAGTTCAATAACCCGCTTGAGAAAAGGTGCCCTTTTCTCTATACCCTCAATATTGGCAAGAGACTGCACAATGGTAATAGGGATCATGAAAAAGAATGTAAGGAAGAAAAACGCAACAGAAGCAATAAGCCTCCTAACAGTCAGTGAAACATAGGGTATTGCCAGGTTGTTCCAGTAGATATCACGTGGCTCCGAAGCCCACTCGGTTAACCACACAGTCGGATTTCTTGATTGCTGTGTTTGCGCACAAACAGCAGCACCCCAACGAGTTTTGAAGGAGACAAATGCTGCTCGCATAATGCAATCAGGATCAGTTTTCACCCTCACCCGCTCTTCATCTATCTGCATAAATATGAATGCTATGTTTAGATAATAAATAAAGAGAGAGCAATCCTTCACTAAGTTTCAGGGACAGCAAGAGGCAAAAAGACATCTGTGACTCCAGTAGCAATATATTAGAACCGTTATTATCCATCAAATATATGTGGCATAAACTCAACATAAAAACTTAGCAATAAATGGAAATCCTAAGATGAATTTTTAGACGATTGAACATTTTCTTCTGTTTGTGAATGAATCTTCTTATTTTGTAGTATCACGGACATGGCAGAAAAAGTGCCCAAACTATATTTTCTAATAACGTGTGTTTTCAGAATCAAACAAAAGTGAAATCGGTGAATAGCCATTTGTGTTAAATGCAAAACTCTCTATAAGTAAATGCGTATTGGAAAAGCCTATTAAATCTAAAGGAAATTTTGATTGGTTCTACTTACTTCTTTTGACAGTCTCTGAATTTCAGATGTCTGAAAATCAATTGCATCCACTTTCTCTCCCCAATGGCCAAGGAAACCAGTCTGTAATTTTGAATAGTTAATTTATTCATCACACTTCTAAACCAATGCCTAAGCATAATTGACTTGAAGTTGCACACTCGCACTAATATGGAACATGAGATTGTTCACAACAATTGATCCAAGATTCAACACTCGAAATAAGTTGAAACACATAGCAATACCTTGGTCATTGGTCGTTGTGATTGATTTCTTGAATAATTTAACTGGTAATAGTCAAGCCAATTTTCCTTGCTCTTTTTCTCCTCGATCAGTTTAGAAAGTTTATTGGCATTAATGACAGTCTGCACAAATTGTCTAAACAAAGAACGATGCTACAGCAACAAAAAGCAAAGATTGATGTAAAATGTCTACCATATGCATATACTAGACAAAATTTTGTCCTGAGAAGAATCAAAACAGAAGCGATAAGTAGAACGAACATCAAAGGCTGACAAGAAAATATATTAATAGGATACAAATTGATGGATAATATGCCAAATAATCTTTTTTTAAAAATTAAAAATTTTGAACAAAAATAAAAAAAAAAGTTATATATCAACCTAGGCGGCCGTCTAGGCAGATTTTGAGCTGCCTAGGCCGACTATTAAGGTAACGCCTAGAGTTATAATTTTTCTAAAAATCGGAGCAGTGGGCGGTCCTAGGCGGGGCTTTTTAGAATACTAAGATTACATGAGGCACAATAACCCACCGCCTAGACGGCCCTAAACGACGGCTTTTAGAACACTGAGATTACATGAGGCACACTAAGTTTAAGAAGCTACTTTCTTTAAAACTACTTAATTCCTTTGATTCCATTTCCCTTTACCTATATTTATTTGCTCACACTAATAATTAACCCATTCCTTGTTTTCAAAATCACATCTTCATTCACATAAATGTAAAAGCTTTAGCTTATGGATGTTTACGTGCCACTAGAGAATAGTCAAACAAAACAAAAAATCTTAAGATATGCTACAATGTTATCTTAGAGCAACTGAGTGAAAAGATTTTTTTCCCTTTTCTTTTCTACATTATTGGAATTTTCTTGAAATAACATGAAACTGAATTGGTTTGAGAAAATTGGAAATAACAAGGTTTGAATTGACATTATTTTTTAAAAGTAAAACAAAACAAATCATACTGACTATGAACTATGCATAGTTGGCAATTTTAGGAAGACGAGAACCTGATGAGTCAGATAATGATCTGGATGGTTGACCAAGAAAAAATGCTCAACAGACTCCGACACTGATTCATCAAGGTCAGGTGGCACGTTTCTAACCAGAACCTGTGAAAAATTAAGCTTTAACACTGAAAGAGGAAAACAAAGTTGGCCCGTGATACCAAAAAGTTAAGACATCAGCAGCCACCATAGATATGTATCTTAAGTTAATACTTAGGTATATAACCAATTGAAGTTAACAACGGAGAAAGAAAGTTGGACAACCCGGTATATTTCGCAATCACCAAACAAAATGTTGAATCAGTCAGAAAAATTAAAAGTTTGTATTGTAAAAGCATATTGCCAGAAAATAGAAGGGAATTTCTAGTACATTCATATACCCAAGAGTATGAGTGTTTTCGCTTACCAATTTCCTTGGAGAGAATAGGAAGGATTTCAGAAGATTATAGACATTATCAATTTGTGGGGTTAAATAAGACCTATTTTCTTATTGGTTAAGGAAAAAAATATTCCTCCGACAAACTAATTTTTATCAGGATATTGCTTAATACCGTGAATTGATCAGGACGACGTCTTTCAGAAGCAAGAAAGTGCAAGCGCAATGTTGCAACAGCCGCATACTCCTTTCTTAGAGTGTAGCATGTCCAAAAAGTAAAGGCATAGGCCATCACAATATGAGTCCAAAACCTATTAGAGTAACACAAAGTATAAATCATACATCACACACACATCTGTAAACTAAAAAAATGTCATTATTTGTAAAAAATATTCGGGATAACACAAAACACCAAGAAATTATGAAGTAATCAACATAGAGGATATTGCAAATCATTAGAAAATTCCATGAAAGTGGAAAAAACTCTTAAACCTTTTTGATCCATATGGAATGTTTGAAATAGAAAGCTTGTCGATATCACTGTACACTAGCTTGTCCGTTGCTTCAGATATAGCCAAGGTGTTGTTCGTCCAGTTTACTGGCACCAGGATAGCCCAAGCTAGCAATGCCACTGGAACAAAAATTTTTAGTCTGCATGAAAATTAGCACAAAATCAGTATGCAATCAAAACCGACAACTAAGAATGTCATTTCTTAGTTTTTCTATCCAACACCACAGATATAGACAGACAAATGCAATGTATTGAGAAAAAAAATCACATATATAGAAAGTTTATTTTCAGTAAAAAAAAAAAAGAATTACATTAATTGACAGATAGTTCAATATTAGGTAATTAGACGGAAGCAGGTCTGTTAAAATCAGGGATAAAAGGACTGAATATATCAAAATTATGATATAGTTTTTATATGGTTTTGTTATGAATCCAAATTCTATTACTAAACCTCTTTGCTATCTTTTTTATTTTTAAAATTAAACAAAATCGAAGGAGTGGATGAATAACAACTTTGCCCAAGTGCATGTATCCCCCATTAAGAGTAACATATAGATTAATATGGGTTACAGCCCTTTATTAAGATGTCTAGTGGATTTAAGCATTTATTGTCGAACCACAGGCATCTTATATTCTATTGCCATTTTTTATTTTTAAGCACTCAACAAAATCCGACCAGCAAATGAATTCCAACTGTGTCCAAATGCATTTATCAACCATCAACAGGATGTTACTTAAGAGGAATCAATCAGAGAAATTGATTCGTGATTAACTAACTCAGTTTTATGTGCTCCAGACAATGGAATTATTCCAAGTAAGTTTAACTTGTATAAGGAAAAATATGATAGCCAAGTAAACATTAGTACTGAGGTAAAGAATATTGCATTATCATGCCTACCCCAGCAAGTAAATTCTTAAATAGACAGCTGAATCCAGCCCAGCATGATCAATGAGCTCCGGCTCTGGCATTCTCAGAGCATCTGGCACCCAATTCAAAAACCTAACATACGATCGCCAGTCCAAATTAACAAATTTGTTCACATCAGCGCCTGAATGCACGGGACTGCCTCTCAAACCCTTGAGGTACCATTTTGGAAAATATACTCTGTCATTAAATGGCTGCAGCCGAAGGATGGCAAATGCTACAAGGAAAACCAAAGCAGAAAGTATATTTATGCCTGCTGCAACCCCAATGTCCCCAAATGTAGCCATCCGTTGCCTCTAGTATTAAGCCAACTTCCTGCTATAAATATAATATATATCCATAAAATATGCGCTATATGTACCAAACATGATTTCTATGGCATGAATAGTGAAATTTAAGTAAAGTATCCATAGTAATAATCACATACAATGTAAACAGCCTGAAAATATGAAAACATATTAAAATTACAGTTTAGTGCAATTGTAAAGTAGCTGATTCAAGGAAAACAATGAACAATGAAATTAATCATCCTGAACTACTAATACCAGTCAGTTCAAGTTCTTCACAAACTTTCTCAACCAACAACCACATTGGCTGAATTCTCAATCTTCAATATTATGAGCATCACAATTTGGACAGTAAAATTTATTGAATAAGCACCAAAAACTTCACCATGTGCCACATGTTATGATCATTCTGCACTACTTACAAAAAAAGACTATACAAGAGTCTTATCAGAAAGTTAAAATGATATCTTCCAAAAAAAAAAAGTTAAAACGATAAATCCTTATATTTGTCCAGTTATGTCAAAAAATTCCTCCAGAAAAAATCCCACCTCAAGAAAAATAATAAAAAGGATCACGCAACAAATTTCTAAACCTACGCCAAGAACAACCACTACTTTGTCTCCCCTTCTCACAGAAAGTCACAAACTGTCATCAAAGCCTCACACGACTAAGCCCATCTAAAGCATCCAAGAAAACAAAAGGTCGCTATAATAAAGTACATAAGAAGCAGAAAACGTACCAAAGGGAAACTTACCGACGCGAACTTATTTCCCTTGTTCGAGTCCTAATCAAATCGTATGAACACCCAAAACCGAAACGAAGTACAAAACGATCGAGAATAATAAACCCAAAGGTCCCCGATGGAACAACACTGAATAGAAGAAATCCTTCACGGTTGAATCAAATCAATCAAAACCCAAAAACAGTCGCATGTAGATTCAATTCATGTAGTCAAACTCAGGTATGAACAACCAAAAAAAGGCGGGACCGATGTATGCGTATATATAATATATATAATGAATACATGTAGCAGGAAAGTTGATAAACAGTCGCGATTTTCTTGCGATATTTTATTTGGTGAATTTAATGATAATGAGAAGTAAAGGGGTAAAGTTTCGATTTTGTGACAGATCTTGTCAAGAATCTACTCTGAAATGGGAAAGACCGATTAAAGAATTACAGTAAATTTGTCACTAAATAATCGATATTATTCACAATGATGATCTGTAAAGCGCGCTTCGGCTGGGTATGATGCTGCAAAGCGCCACGTGTTCCTCCTAACGGCTAGTTTCCGCATATGGTCGGTCTCCATCTTTTGTCGACGTCACGCGCCAATGTGTGCGTGGTAGTTTGGGAATTTGAATATGTAAGGAAAAGAAACCGAAAGGAGAGAATCCATTTACATTATATTATATATACTATCAATTAATAATTAATTATTTGGAAGAACACTATCGTCCGATACATCGCCAGGTATCGGTTACATCCATGGCCAGGTATCGGGTTACATTGAGTGATCCTTTTAGGAACGATGTTATAATTCCAATGAGAATAGAAATCTTGTGAGACGGTCTCACGAATCTTTATCTGTGAGAAGGATCAACCCTATCGATATTCACAATAAAAATTAATACTCTTAACATAAAAAGTAATATTTTTTTATTGATGACCCAAATAAGAAATCCGTCTCACAAAATACGACCCGTGAGACCGTCTCACACAAGTTTTTGCCTTCCAATAAAAGGTTGGATCCAAACATTGCAAGAACGATTTCAAGTGGGATTACTTGAAGCTCTGAGGTTCACAAACATTTATTGTTTCTATTAATGGATGATATTACAAATAAATTAGAATTTAATTTTACATTGTGGTGCTGCATGATCATGAAGCTACCCCAACATCCATCTTTTCTATTCACAAAATTCAAGCTTGATACTTTGTTAGGCATTGACTTACCTCCTTAGGCCATCTCCAACCCAAAATTCTATTTTAAAGCAACTCTACTTTAAAATAGTGCAATTTTTGCCCCAAATATTATATTCATCTCCAACCCATCTACTTCAAATCTTACTGTAAAAAGAATATTATCAGAATATTCTTTTTTAAAAATATATTTAAANGTAAAAAGAATATTCTCAGAATATTCTTTTTTAAAAATATATTTAAATTATTTCTTATTAATTATTAAATATATATTTCTAATTTTATTAATATAATTATAAGTATCGTTTAATATTTATTTAAATTATTTAATTTAAATTGTTTAATGATTATAAAAATTGTTTAATAATTATCGTTTAATATTTATTTAAATTGTTTAATAATTATTAAAAATTTATTTAATTGTTTAATATTATACGAATTGAAACATAAATTATTTAAATGGATAAAATATAATAATACATGACTTTGAATTAAAAAAACATAGTACGTACAAATACATGACATTAAATTAAAAAATACATTACAAATACAATTTCAAATATTTGAATGACCATATTCATCCCATAAATGATCAATCAAAGCATTTCGTAATGCAAAGTGGGTGTCTTTGTCTTTTATTTTTTTTTATATCGAGCGAGAAATTCTTGAAATCTGATAAGTTCATTGACAACAATTTCTACCACTTGAGTCGGTGCTTCCCTCGCATCTTGAATTGGTGCAGTAAGATCATGTTCATCTTCGATTATCATATTGTGCATTATAATGCATGCTTTCATTATATCATGCAAATGATTTTTCTTCCAACCACGGGCGGGAGATGCCACAATTGCAAATCGTGATTGAAGAACGCCGAATGCACGCTCCACATCTTTCCTGCATGACTCTTGTTTCATCGCAAATTACTGCTTCTTTGGACCACGCGGATCATGGATAGTCTGCACAATAGTTGACCATTTCGAATAAATACTATCAGCTAGATAATATCCAGTATCATATTCTTTGCTTCCAATATTGTAATGAGCTGGATGAGCAATTCCTTGTGCAAGATTGGAAAATAGACTGGACGACTCTAAAACATTTATATCATTATTGGTTCCGGGCATACCAAAATATGCATGCCATATCCAAAGATCATAATCAGCCACCGCTTCTACAATGATTGTTGGAGAACCACTACGACCTGCATATTGTCCCGCCCAAGCCGTGGGGCAATTTTTCCACCTCCAATGCATACAGTCGAGACTTCCCAACATTCCAGGAAAACCTCGTTGTTTGCCAATATAGAGTAGTCTAGCAACATCATTGGCCGTAGGTGATCTCAAGTACTGCTCAGCAAAAACTTCCACTATAGCTCGACAAAAGCGTTGCATACACTGAATTGCAGTCGATTCTCCTATTTGGATGTATTCATCAGTAGCATCTGCAGGTAAGGCATATGCTAGCATTCTCAATGTAGCAGTTGCTTTTTGATTAGTCGACAGCCCGAGCCGTCCCAAACTATCACTTCGTTGTATGAAATAAACATCGTGATTCTGTATACCATCTACTATCCGAATGAAAAGATTCCGAGACATTCCAAATCGTCTACGGAACATTGCTTCATTATATACTGGATTTTCAGCAAAATAGTCGTTAAACAACTTACGATCAGCAATTTCACGGTCGCGTCGAATGAATATGTGACCCGGAATTGAACCTCCATGTGTGACTTCTTTTTCTTGTTGGATGATGTAGGAAGCAACCAAATTTTGTTCTCGAGATATAGTTGTCAGTATTGCATTGCTTTTGTTTTGGAGATTTTCGAAGAATTGAATATCATATTCATTATCTGACAATGAATATGAGCTAGACGATATTGCATCAAATTGAAAAGTTGGATTTATTTTTGTGATATGAAGAATGCAAGATTTATGTGTTAGTAGGATAATACAATCCACATTATATAATGGTAGATTTGGAATTGTAGATGGATTTGGAACGGTAGATGGATTTGGAATGGCAGGTTATTTGGAAGGTTAGGTGCATTTGGAACGGTAGATGAATTTAGAATGGTAGGTCAATTTGGAACGGTAATTGGATTTGGAAGGGTAGGTGAATTTGGAACGGTAGGTGAATTTGGAATGGTATGTGAATCTGGAAGGTTATGTGCATTTTGAACGGTAGATGAATTTGAAATTGTTAGGTGCATTTGGAACGGTAGGTGAATTTGGAAGGTTAGGTGCATTTGGATCGGTAGGTGCATTTGGACCCGTAGGTGGAATTTCTACTATAAATATACTCCTGATTGTTTGAATGAATTATCAAACATTACAAATCATACTCCAAATAATATATTTCTTCAAAGAAAATCAATGGACTCCAGTAGTCGAACATCTAACTACTCTATCGAAGAAGATAAGCTATTATGTCATGTTTATCTTGACGTCTCGCAAAATCCTATCATCGATATAAACCAATCCAAATATCGATTTTGGAGTCGTATTGAAGAAGCTTTCAATGGCAGCAGATCGAATAACATGCAAGAACGCAATAGAAGATCAATGCAATGTCGCATGCAAGTTATCCTCCGTGCTGTTAGAAAATTATGTGGCTGTGTAAGCATAATTGAAAAACTGAAGCCGAGTGGCGCATCCGAAGAAGATATTGTAAGTCTTTAGTTTTAAAATATTCTAGATACGCTAACTTTATTTTTATACGGGTTGGATATTTTTGTGCAGTTGAACCGAGCAAAAGACTTAATGATGCAAGATAAAAATTTCAGTCGATGATTCAAATTTGATCATGTGTGACCTATCATGAAAGATTTGGAGAATTTTTCGGCCAACGACAGTGCACCGATACCACTATCAAAACAACATGTCACAAATTTGGATTCGTCACAATCAGATAATCAAGAACCGGAATCTCCAATGTCAAGTTCTCAAGGAATAAATTCATTTTCAATTAATTTAAGTAGTGATGAAAATGCATGTGGAACTCCATCTCAGCGACCACTTGGAATGAAAAAATCCAAATTAAAGAAAAAAAGAGAATAAAATGTATCAGATTTAATTTCTACGATGAAGGAAAGTCATCGCGATCTTATCAATGTACTACAAAAGGGAGCTACCGATATGCAACAAAATTATGATATTAAGCTGTTAATGTTGCAAAATGAACAAAAAAAGCTAGAAATTTGTCAACAACAAATAGCATTGGCTGCATTTCAAGAGGAAAATAAAATTTTGTACATGGATCTGACCACAATTGGTGATCCAGAAATGCGTCAAATGGTTCAAAATGAAAGAGCAAGAATTATGCAGAAAAGAGAGGAAGAACGTCGTCAACGTGAAGGCAACACATTTGGAAAATATTTTGGTGTATTTGGAGGATCTGGATCTGGACCTGATTTTCCAGATTATTGATAATTTAGTTTGATTCTCTTTTATTATCGTTGCACTTAAATTAAATGTATTTGATTTCGTTTTTTTTATTTTAATCGTGTNAAAACAAAAAAAACACCCTGCGTCAAAATTTTGACGCAAGGTGCCTCCTGCGTCAAATTTGACGCAGAATCCAAAATAACGCCCCGGTTGGAGAGCACAGGATTTGAAAATAGCTTGAAAGATGCCCTTATTAATAGATTTTTGGCAAATATTTGGAATTACGGCCAAGTTGAATTGTCATTCGCTATAATAAGATTTAAATCATAAACTAATTTAATCGTACGATTCAACTCTAAAAATGGTATTTAAAAGTTCACTTGAATGTTCTCAGCGAGATTTGTAATGTTTTCAAAAGTAAAATTTAAAGAAATGCAAAGCAGATTTTAAATACCATTTCGGCAATTTTGTGCAATAAGATTAACATAGAGGCATCCAGACAAATTGCTTTACCTTCCACAAAATCCGAACTTAACCATATCTATGTGCTATGTAAAAAAAAAAAAAAAAAAAAAAAAAAAAAAAAAAAAAAAAAAAAAAAAAAAAAAAAAAAAAAAAAAAAAAAAAAAAAAAAAAAAAAAAAAAAAAAAAAAAAAAAAAAAAAAAAAAAAAAAAAAAAAAAAAAAAAAAAAAAAAAAAAAAAAAAAAAAAAAAAAAAAAAAAAAAAAAAAAAAAAAAAAAAAAAAAAAAAAAAAAAAAAAAAAAAAAAAAAAAAAAAAAAAAAAAAAAAAAAAAAAAAAAAAAAAAAAAAAAAAAAAAAAAAAAAAAAAAAAAAAAAAAAAAAAAAAAAAAAAAAAAAAAAAAAAAAAAAAAAAAAAAAAAAAAAAAAAAAAAAAAAAAAAAAAAAAAAAAAAAAAAAAAAAAAAAAAAAAAAAAAAAAAAAAAAAAAAAAAAAAAAAAAAAAAAAAAAAAAAAAAAAAAAAAAAAAAAAAAAAAAAAAAAAAAAAAAAAAAAAAAAAAAAAAAAAAAAAAAAAAAAAAAAAAAAAAAAAAAAAAAAAAAAAAAAAAAAAAAAAAAAAAAAAAAAAAAAAAAAAAAAAAAAAAAAAAAAAAAAAAAAAAAAAAAAAAAAAAAAAAAAAAAAAAAAAAAAAAAAAAAAAAAAAAAAAAAAAAAAAAAAAAAAAAAAAAAAAAAAAAAAAAAAAAAAAAAAAAAAAAAAAAAAAAAAAAAAAAAAAAAAAAAAAAAAAAAAAAAAAAAAAAAAAAAAAAAAAAAAAAAAAAAAAAAAAAAAAAAAAAAAAAAAAAAAAAAAAAAAAAAAAAAAAAAAAAAAAAAAAAAAAAAAAAAAAAAAAAAAAAAAAAAAAAAAAAAAAAAAAAAAAAAAAAAAAAAAAAAAAAAAAAAAAAAAAAAAAAGCCGACATGCTATATTACTTGTATCATTTTATATAAACTACTCGTATAAATTTTCAAAATCTTTAATAAATTATACGGGTGATTAAATATATACATATATATCAACAATTTCGAGTCTGTTGTTGAGTAAAGACTTCATAGAAAATCAAACTGGGGCTTCTTTGAAAGAGGGGAATGTTGTTTTCGACTCTGAGCAGCAGTACCAGATATCGCAGCTTGCCGTTTCAGTGCACTTTCGATGTATTCTTCGAGTGGAGGAAGCGAACTGTCGTGTTCATCTTTTTGAGCTCGAATAATCTATTTGATTTTAGATTTTTGATGGATTAGTGTTTGATTCAAGGAGCAGAAAACAAAGACTAAATAAAAACTCATGGATTTCACAGTACCTTCGACGCCCAATGCCTCTCTGCTTGTTGGCACACGTCCCTTATATCCCGGCCAGACATTCTGCATTTGTTAATAGGGATTAGTTTAACAAATCATATATTTTGGACATATGAATGAGTTCAACATCAGGAGGATTTCAAATCTGTGGTGCTGGTAATTGTTATCCCAAACATTTGTCACAGTTTGACATCAGTAAAACAGATCAAAACCTTCCAAACAGGTATTAGGAATTTGTTTTTATTGATCTAACATTCTCCACTCCAAAATTTTCAAACTGAACACTCTGGAGTGTAGGGAATCAATTTGACTCACTCAGCAGTAGCTGAAGCAAGTTCAGCTAAATCAGATTTTGTCAGGTGCTTTGCGTACTGAGATGCTATTTCTTGACGAGTCTGGTGATCAGGTAAGCCAAAAGCAATCATTGAATCAAATCGACTGCAAGAGACAAACAGAACCATGTAACGATTAAAGTGTCTGATATCAGAAGACAAAAGAGCGTGAAATATTTCATCACCTCAACAAAGCAGGATCAAGGTCTTGCTTTCTATTAGTTGCAGCAACAACGACGACTTCCTTGTCCTGCTCAAATCCATCAATCTACAAAAATTTGTGTAATTATGCCAAAAGGGATAATTTGGATAACACGAAAATGTATGAGAAATATGTTGAGCTTTTGTTTCATGTTTCTTTTCCATTTCAACAAAACCAGAGACAGGGTTGAGTGATAAGATCTGTATGGTCTCTTATAATATCTGTATGGCCTCGGACCACGCCAAATCAATTGACATGGGCCACAAGCCCACAGTTCTGTACAGGAAGACAGTAGATAGTACACGTAGAATCTAAGTTTATATATCACCATTTGTGTGTAGCTCTTATACTCCTTTGCAGTTTCGAAGCAAGCCTGGAAGTTCATGCCAATTGTATTTGATTGTAAATAGATTTTTAGTTATCCACCTTGTACATGAGTGATGAAGTTTGTGTGATTGTTGATCGGGAAATAATTCCAAATGGAGAAGAAAATTTGGCTCAACCAATACTAGGCAGCCAAATACATAGAAACTAAAATAAAATTTATTCAATCGCGCGCTAATGAGATGATTTTGGTGCAGCAGTTAACAGTAAGAAACAGTGCCCCTGTTACAGACTTAATATTATTATGGGCTCTGAAGTGTTGGGGTTTATTTGAGTCTTAGAAGAATCTAGAAATGGGGGAGTGGTAAATAAAATGAGAGGGAGGAGTGAGATTAGGAGGTCATTCAGTTATTTTATCCGTCTCGTTTGGTGAATACTAGCAGTGGCTAGAGGGAGTAATTTCATTGCTTGTACAGAGAATATCTATGGGAATATATTATAGCATTATTGTTGTGTTTGATCGATCATTATTTCTGATATATTTCTTCATCTGTGGCCATTAACCAGCATTCTAACAGCCCCATAAGGATTTATGTGAAATAATTCAACCAGCGCATGAAATCGTGACAGGTAAGTATTGCAGTTCCAAACATACTTTTCTGACAAATACCATAGTTCCAACTTGTAACTACCTGCCGCAGCAATACAGATAAAAGTCTACGTGTGGCTTCATGTGTTTCACTATCACGGGCAGTAGCCACGGAGTCAACCTGCAATTTAGCCAACGGCAAAAAAAATAATGATGGCAAATCACAGCCAGAGAAATAAAAGGTAAACTCCACAATCTTTTTATCGTATAACTTACTTCATCTAGAAAAATGATGGCACCGTTTGGGATTTCCTTAGCAAGTGAAAATACTTTTCCCATTAAGCGTTCGCTTTCGCCGTAATACTTGGACATTATAACCTCCAGTGGAACGTATAACAATGGGACACCCTTGAAAGGGACAAAGCATACTCATCATTAAGATTAAAAAAAAACTTAATCCAAGACTGCATCATTTTCAGATAGTAGGGAAAATTAACTTAGAACATCACAAATATCAGGTATAAATCACTCAATCCATCAAACACAGAGACGCGATATAATCGAAAGCAAATACACAGTCGTGGTGAAAAGAATACATGATAAAAGAATTCGGCATAAGCTTTAAAATGAATAAAATGTCGTACTGCTTGATTAGCAATTACACGAGCACAAGATGTTTTCCCTGTACCTGAAACCAAAAGCAATAGGTAAGCAACTTCTAACTTACATCCAGTGTAGATTTTTCAAGTAAGATGCATGCCTTCCCAACATTTCGAACCTTTTAGCTTCTGGAAAACACATTGAAGTAAGATATTTGATGCTATATGACATTTCTTTTTCATATATCTAGAGTTTATAATAATATCATACATCAGTGAACACAGCCTTCAACTCAATGTACTACTCATCTTGCCCCTTACACCTAGGACCCAAGGCACTGGTAAACCTTCAACCACTACGACATCGATGATGCAAAAGTATGCACGCTAACAATGATATTTTAGGGCAAGAAAATATCTAAACTGAATCCAATTAAGATATCAAGATATAAAACCTGGTGGGCCTTCAAAAAGAACTGCACGAGGTCTGTTGGTCTCGAACTTACAGCGAGTGCCTCGAGCAATATCATCGTATACTTCTGGCCTCTTGAGAGCCAGTAAGATTGTATCTTCTATCTCCCTTCAACATCAAAAGTAAATGGTAATGTAGGAGAGATATAAAAACCACATCATTTCATCTCATATTCATAATATTTGAAGTCAACAAAGAAGATCAAGTGTGAAGTTAGAAGGAAAAAAAATTGAACTAAAACATGCCAGCTAATATACGTCCTCGCATTGCTAGCTCAGCAGAGGTAAATTTTGTACTTAAAACTTCAAGCAAAGAATTACAATATAAATGAAATTAACATCGCCTTTTCATGCATCTATACATCTCCATATAGAGTTACATATATAGAATCCATTTAAGCACCAAAGAAGATTACTAAAAGCTAGGGGCACTTATATATACCGCTTTTGGTTATCATAACCGGCAATATTGTCCCATGATATATCAACATTGGTGTGCTCTATATTTGGCTGTGCAAGTCCATATATTTTGACCCCCATGGCTTCAAGACTAGAGATTGTTTTGTCAGATGTCGGAACAACATTTCCCCTCGGCCTTACTTCCAAGCTTTTTTGTTGTCCTGCTAACTGTAAAGCAGATGCCAAAGCATCAAGTTCCTCAAGTGTAAAACTTCCCTGCTTCAAGAACTCAAATTCCTGCATAATGGAAGGTACCAAACATTATAAACTTAGTATCAACTAATGCACACAAAAAAAAACTATTTGGCTAGCAAACCAAAATCGAAGTTAAACTGCTACACAAATCTTGTAATAGCTATTTGACTACTTAAAACTGACAGCTTTGTCGGAGTTCGTGTGTGGACGAAAAATAAGAATGCGTAGCTCTCCATCATTATCACTTGCATTTGTATCATTAGCCTGAACTTCGTCACCAACAGTTCCCTTTTTATAGTTCGGGCGACTGAGAGTTAATTGCCAAGCAACACCGCTGTCAAAAATTGGTTATAACTATTAGCATGCAAAGAGACTGCATCACTGCAAACAGAAATCAAAATTATTAGCAATTATGGTAGCTGAAAAGTTAATACTTCAAAACCTGTCCCAAGATTGCAATATCATATCTGATCCAACACCACCATTGGCCTTGACTCCAAGACGAGTAACGAGAATTGAGATTAGAAGTGGAATATCACAGGAAGGAGGAACTTGGAACTTGAAAGTCACCTGACAAAATTCATCTATTAGGCCCTTCCAGCCTTAAAATGTTAAATAGCTAGTCCGTAAAAGTATAATTTGGTTTTTTGCAGGCAACATATATATGCAGAGAACAGCCTACTAACCTTTTCTCCCTTAACAGCAACAGTAAAACGAGGATAAGAACCATATTGACCTCCTTTGCTCTTGAGCAGTTCCACCAGACGAAGTTTTTCTCTCTTGGCAATTTCCTCCAGGTGATGATGGCTTGACATAGGAGGAGATTCAGGTGGGGGAGGAGCAGTAGAAGCTCCCTGCAAATCAAACAAGTTCATAACAAATCAATAATCAATAAAGGAGAAAAAAATAAATAAATGTAGAAGGAATGCTCAATATTCCAACCTCATCGCTGTCTGCGTAGGTTGTTTCCAGAAACTTAAATCCAAAAAGGCCAGCAAAAATTGTGTGCAGAACCAGCTCGCGCATCATTTTTGGTCTTGAACCTTCTGATCCGTTTGCCTGCTTATACTCATCATAGGCACCTATCATACAACATAAAAAGTCTACTCACAGAAAGGCGGAGAAAAATATCACAGGATAGACACAAAAAGAACAAGTACAATAATTGGTTAACAAAACCGAAAAGTTGCAGTAATTCACTTAATGTTCCAAATATGAAGAAATGAGGCTACCGGAATTTTAACAAATATTTTCCATTTCCCCTGTATCCAGTAAAACAATAACGAGCAGGTAGTAGAATTCGCAACATGTCAAATACACAAGAATTTCCAAAACCCGGAAAAAAATAAACAGTAAAATTTACTAGCATAGTCACAGTTTTCAATCCGTTGAACACAGAGTGATGGAAAAAAATAACGATAATCCACAATCCTCATATAAACCCCCCAAATTAAGTGTGTACTTAGAAGGAGTAATAAGAAAACTAGCGTAGGTTAACATAAAATAGATGAAAAATGGGGTGGGCGTACCATTGTAGAGAAGGGGCGTGAATCGAGGGGACTGGGAGAGGGAAGGCGCAGGGTTTAGGGTTTTGCCGGAGGCGATCATGCGCCAAGTACGGAGCGCCAGCCCCAGTCGCTTCATCGACACAATGGAGATTAAACGTAATCACACCCCCTCTCCGCCTCTCGCCTAAGAAAATCACACGATTTTATAATATAATAAAAAATAAATAAATACGCGTACAATAAAAGATGGGTTATTTTTGGAAATAGAAACAATAGGATTAAAAATACCAAATTAGTTTATATGAACGCAAACTAATCAGTAATCACAAGATTAAAACAGAAATTATAATATTTTGAACTGTAAATTAATTTTATTTTAATAAAAAAATTAAGATACTTTTTCTGATACGGTGGGTGAGGTTTTATATCGAAATCGAAACCGATTCTTCTTGGAACACAAAACATATGTTCTCTCTATGTAACATAAAATCAAAACTGTCGATATACTATTATTATTTCCTGGAGAACCAAGTCCAACCTTTGCATTTTGAACAAAACAAAAACTTGTATGAGACCGTCTCACGGTTAGTATTTTGTGAGAGAGATCTATTATTTTGATCATTCATGAAAAAATATTACTTTTTATTGTGAATATTAATAAAATTGACCCGTTTCACAGATAAAGATTCGTGAAACCGTCTCATAAGATATCTTACTCTTCAAACAAAACATTAAACTTACATACACAAACTTGGTTTACATTCTAAAACTCATCGTTCGATCACATCGAATTATTTATGTATTAACATGCATGCATTCATTCATTCATTCGTACAAGCACATTGCAAGGTACAAAATACATTTGCGAAATCTGTCGAAAGTTTTAAGTGGACAACAGAAGGGAGCCTTCCTTGACGAGCACGAATATATCGCCTCCATCTCCTCTTGAAATTCGAAGCTCGGAATCAAGATATGTTGTTAACAGCCATGACTCGCTATTGGTACGTGGGATGGGAAACTTGAGCGGTGGTCGGCTAGAAATCGTCCTGGCAACAGTGGAAGCAGTGTCCTGCACAGAAGTAATCAATCCTCTTAAGGGCGAAAGATCGATCTTTTGTCCCAAAAATTCCACATTTTCGGGCAATTCGATTGAATCGGTCAGCTGTGGCGTGCCAATAATGCCTTCTTCAAACTTAATCTGCAACAGTCGTATAGAAAAATGATGAACACGTACTGAAATCTTTCATAAAGGGATTGATCAAATGGGTTAGCCTAAAATGTATTCTTTTCCACAAAGAAACAATTTATAACATTTTCACAAGAAGAATTCTCGACAAGCTTTAGAAGAACGAAGTGAACCTGCACACGCTTAGGACTTCGAACTTCGAACTTGGCGTTGGTGGTGATTGAAGTGGTTGCCAATGGACCGGAAAAGATAACTGAATTCTGGACCGTGAAATTAACCGAGTCGATGGTTTGTGATATCTCTTCAACCTTCGCCAAGGGTAGCGGCACACCCGTCGATAACAAAGGAAACAAGCCTCGGTATGAGGTGTACCTGCAGTCTCGCAGACAGGGATCGAAGAATTACTCAATACTTGACCTCGGAAAACAACTCTCTACCAATTGCAGAATTTAAAGGTAATTGGCAGTGTTAGGCCACTCCTTCCAAGATTAACAATGCTTGAATTTCTTGACAAATCAATATAGTATTCATCAACCAGAATAAGCCAAGAAACATCATCGACAGGCAAAATTCCAACCCCCAAAAGATGAAAAAATACCTAGAATTTGGTGCCCATTTCATGTAAATGACACACAAGAAGAACATATATTCATTCTCTCTAACAAGTACACAAAGCCAAAGGGCTGTGAAATTTTCTTTTACAAGCAAGTTATTCATAAAGAAACGAAAACTTACGCGAGGATCCACTTCCCGTTGAGCTTATTCAAGGCTTCGGTGGGTGCGGGGGTCGGATTTTTGGACTCGAGCTGCGTGATAAGCTCGACAATCTCGGCCCTTGTTTCACTACTCGCACTCAGTCCCCTGTTTGTTCCGTAGAAAGAGTCCACCAATTGTTTCTTCAACACCTCAATCTCAGCCGGTTCCTTCGAAGAAGCCTCCTTCAACACCGCCACTCCTGGCGCTAACGGTTCCCTTTCCGGTCCCCACTCATCATCGCTCACCACAGCCCGTACGCTTAAATCCAGCTTCACCTTGGTCGACTTGTTCACTGAAAGCGACGGCAAATTCACGCGATTAGCAAGAAAGGTAGCGGTCATGAGAATAAACTGCGAGTTCTGGTGGGATTTCTGCGGCGGTTTACAGGGGAAATGGTTGGTTGAAGTAATCGACGCCATGTTTCTTGATGAGATTTCAGAATGAAATCGAATAGGAGAAGACAAACCAGTGCGAAATCGAGAATGGAATTTTCACGTGGACTACTTTAATATTTATACATTGTTAATTGGTTGGCATGATTCTGTATATCGAAAAGACATATTTATCCTTCTGTTCTTATTTCATATTTTCTCAGGCATGGGTCTTTTGGGTTTTATACATTAATGATATGTGTTACACTGGTGGACGTTTGTATATGTATATTACACCATTTTTTTTTCACTTTTCGTTGCTCTTACAACTTAATAATCACACAAAATAGAATAGATTTATCGTGAGACGGTCTAACGAATTTTTATCTGTGAAACGTGTCAATCTTACTGATATTCACAATAAAAAGTAATACTCTTAGCATAAAAAGTAATATTTTTTTATGTATGAACCAAATGAGAGATGCGTATCACAAAATACGATCCGTGAGACCGTCTCGCACAAGTTTTTGCTTTAATATAATAAAAAAAGAAAAATAAGTATTCTGAATTTAGTTTAAAAACTAACTAAATTAATTGCAAATATATTTTAACAAATATACAACTTACATCCGTCCAATATTTATTCGGAACGCACGCGAAGTCTGTTTCTGAAATTGCTCCATGGATTATGCGAATCATGAGATATGTACCTCGCAGCTTTGAAGTGGCGCATTCCTTAGTTTATTTTGTCTTTAGTTTGGTACGAAAAACCTACCACAAAAACTTTGATGTGAGACTCGTATATGATTTTACTCATAAAAAAAATATTATTTTTATGTCAAAAGTATATTTTTCACTTCAGATATAGATCGGATCGACTCGTATCACGAATATAGATTCATAAACTGTCTCATATGAGACCTACACACCTCTAAGATTCGTCAAATATTTATAGTCAACTTAATTCAAGATCTTTTTTTGTTAACGAAGCTTGCAATATAACTTGCAATGGATTCTTGATAAAAACCGAGTTTCAATGGGATCATCTACTAATATTTAAAATAGATTTTGTCGATTTTTAAAAATAATATGGTATTCAACCGTGTATTTTTGAAATTGAAACTGTATAAAAGTTTAGAGTACCCAAAATATCAATAATTTTTGAAAAAATTTAGTACAAATCTGGAAACATCATAGCCAGCCATAAACGTCATACTTCATACCAATCCATCATTCATTATGTCATGTCGTAGATTAATTATAAATCCATAGAATTACATGAATTTTTTAAAAAATTTCAGTAAAAATCTTGCAAAAATTTTTTAGACTTGAGTTCATGGAATTATTTATAACTCTATAAAATTCTATAAAAATCACAAACATCTGTCAACTTCACAAAAATCTATCGTTTAAAAAATTAATTAAAACTACTACTAAATACTGGACATATCACCTTCTTTTATGTTGAATTCAATTCTTTAAATTTAACTAGTCTAAATCACCATCCCATGACCACCTATTCTATTGTTAAAATGTTCTTATCTTCTTATCTAGTTTACTTAATATATCCCCAAAATAACTTATAATTATATTATAATTAATATTATATTAGAGATTAGTTTTCGATTTGAAAATGGCATGAAAAGGCCTGGTTGGACATAATGAGGGGAAGAGATTTTAACTACTTGAGTGAAGTTTAGTACGATTTTACGAATTTATATATGTGGAACGAGTTGATCTAATCATGTTTTTAACATAAAAAAATAATTTTTTTATGAGTTCAATCAGATCAGAGATTCACCTCGCAAAATAAACCAAAAAAGCCGTATCATAAGAGTTTTTGTGTTGAAGGAAAAAGATAGTTGGATGTAAAGATAGATTTGTGAGATAGTCTCATGAATTTATTTTTATGATACGTGTTAACATAATCCACTTAAATAAAAGCTAATACATTTTACATAAAAATAAATATTTTTTATGAATCAAATGAAATTGAAAATTCATCTAATAAAATTGATTAATAAAATCGTCTTTTTAATATTTATATACGTGTAAAATTTTTTTTTTTACATTATATTTATTTATGTAGTCGTGCGGACAATCCTCGATTATTTCAAGAAACAAGCAGACGATGACATATCAATAGTCTTTTTCTCCTCAGCGTGATTGCATAATACGAATGATTTATTCAAAGAAACTTCTGAGTTGAAAAATATTCGTATTGGTCTAATTGGCAGCGTGCTAGAAGCGGATAAAGGACTGAAATAGATGGAGGTGAAGGGGAAAAGATTTGAAGGGAAGGTGGCCATAGTCACTGCTTCTACTCAAGGCATCGGCTTCAGCATAGCTGAGCGCCTCGGCTTGGAGGGCGCCGCCGTTGTTATCTCTTCCCGCCGACAAGTATGCATCTTTGACACTGATGCACGCCGCCCCCTCAATTATCCATTTTCTTTGTTCGTGTCTCTGTCTTGTCTTGAATTTTGGTTTGTTGGACTCATTCGAGATCAATATTTAAGTTCTAAAAGTTTAATCTTTCATGGGTGATGTTGATGAAAATCGCTATACCTGATGGGAGATCAGATCTGAGTCGGTGAATGACCCGTCGAGAGATTGAATCTCTTTTTGGGGGCTCGGGTTGGACTGTCGGATCTGAAAACACGAACATGAACGTTAAATAGGAGCCGAAAGGTTTTTCCATTGTAACCTTCCGACGTTCAAGTCTGATAATAGGAAAATAGAGAGAGTATTATGTGTGCTCAATATGAGTGAATATATACGAATGAATAAACAATCACAGAAACTTAGTATTTTTAGGAAAAAGTTAGTATTGGAATAGAGTTATTTGACGGCTAAAACTCTAATTTTTGTAGAATCCTAAATCTGTTGGATTCCTTCTCTTGTCAGACTCTAGATTCTTAAAATATTAGATAAGGATTACATATTGAGGCATGAGCTCGTCTGTCGTGAAGTGAACCAGTTCAAGCTTTTTAGGGGAGCTCGAATCGGGAGCTTGGCAAAGACTTTCTCAATCAATGTGATAATATGTACTGGGAGTACGAATAAAACCTCACCTGGGAGGTCGGAAACGTCTTGTTAAATCGATAAAATCATGATATAAGAGGTCAGCTGGGATGAGCTCCCGGATGACCTAGCACAAGGTGTCCTAGATGACCTGATGGATTTGGCTGAATGAGATGACCTCCCAGTGTACTTTGGCCATTAGGGTCACCTCCCGGGGTTACCTGGATATTGGGTCCGACTTCTCCCTGGCTGTCGAGTGGGCTGAACCTCTCTCCTAGGGTATCAACGGGTTTCTAGGATCTTGTTTTTTACTGTTCCTTTTTACCGTGTCGTGTGCTTTGATGAGTTATGCAAAAGTGATTTTGTAGAAAAATGTGGATGAAGCAGTAGAAAAGCTAAAGGGTGAAGGGATTGAAACTCTGGGGCTAGCGTGCCATGTCTCAAATGCACAACAAAGAAAAGATCTGATAGAGAAGACCATTCAGGTAATTTCATTGGACAATTTGTTTTTTAACTACCATTTATTTATTCATATTCTGTGTACTTTTTATAGTGATCGATTGTTGCTGGTCTACATCCTTCAAACTATTGGGTTGGCTATTTGGTCACTGGTTTCTATTGGTTGGATAAAATAAATGATGAATATTTTGATAAAAAATCCTGTGACACGAACCCAATTTTTCAGAAATCATATCATTGTGTTGTGAAAGGATGCGTTGTGATGCCCAGAAAAGAGAGAAAATACAATGAAAAACTGCAATATGCACTTCTGCTCCTGGTTCCAGTGCTTAAGTTTATAAGATATAAAGCATATCCAATTGAAAATGAAAATAGTATGCTTGTTCAATACTAATGGAGTAAAAGATAAAGCCAATAATATTTTTCATACATTTAACAAGATCTAAATTCGTCACATTTTAAATCTGAAGTCCGTTTTCACAGAAATAGATGAACCCGACTGATAACCTTTACATAATAAGCTTTTTCTAAGCATACATTACAAGATGTAGATGAGATGCCATAAAAAATTAGAAGGTATGTGAATTCAGTGCCGCCGGTGATGTTTCGATTTCCAGGCAGTGTGGCTGTAACCATTAATTTCTTAGTGGTTGAGATTGTACTTTTTTGGGTGAATTGCAAGTTCTCAATCTCATTATGTATGCAATTTTCGGTGAGCCTTAGTTGATATCTTTGTTCCCCATACTAGAATACTCGTCGACCATGAAACATGTTAACTACGTTCTCATGGAATGTAACATTATTAGTGTCTTTATCATTGTATAATGCTTGGGTATACAGATTAATCATGTCAAAATCAGAATAAATAAAATAATCATTAATCGAAGAAAGGGCCTTCCATGAGAGAATTTTAACCAGACCAACAGTTGGCTTGATAACAGATTTGTTCATTATCTTTCATTATTCCTTTATCATATGCTGACGAGTAGGTTAAGGATGGAAATTATGGTGTCATAAAAATTGAATAGGGTGCTGCGAACAGATTGTCTTTTTCCACTTTTCTTTCCTATGATATCCTAGTCTTTAATTTTCTCTTGAAACCTTATGTTAAAACTCTCAATTTTTATCCCTATGATTTTTTTTTAATTGCTTTGCTTGCAGAAATATGGTAAAATAGATGTAATTGTATCCAATGCTGCTGCCAATCCTTCTGTCGATGGAATCTTGGAAACCAAAGAGTCAGTTCTTGATAAATTATGGGAAATCAATGTGAAAGCAACTATACTTCTTCTGCAAGTACGTCAATTTGAATTATGGCATATGTAACACCACATCTTCTATTGAATAAAACAATAGTTTGAGCAAATTATATGCCGGCCTAGGAAAAATGTGCCCCGCAATTGGATATCCAATTTTCGATGAAAGTTAAAATATTCAAAGAATTTTAAAAAATGTGCTTAGATGAGTTCAAGGCAAATCTAAGCATCCAACGGACTCGTGGCTCATTGGCCAAGACAGTTTGAATAATGGCCTAGATGATCATATGTAAGGCATAATTTTGATTTTCATTATTTCTCCTCATGAATAAGGCTTAATTTTGTTTTTCAAAATTTCTCCTCGTGGTCCTGTTATTATTGCAACTTTATGTTTGTGATCATCGTTAACAGGATGGAGCTCCTCACTTGAAGGAAGGCTCTTCAGTCGTATTCATTTCTTCCATAGCCGCTTTTCAACCACCTCGAGGATTGTCCATGTATGGTGTGACCAAAACAGCTCTTCTTGGGCTTACGAAGGTACTCATAATTTGGTTTTGTGTCCTTCTAGTACTTCCTTTACTTGAGATCTTATTCCTACTGACTCTTCTTTTCAGGCACTTGCAGCTGAAATGGCCCCAAATACTCGTGTAAACTGTGTGGCACCTGGTTTTGTACAAACTCGATTTGCAGATTTTCTTACAACGGATAAGAGCAGGGTAGCCTGAATAATATTTAATACTTAACATTTTATTAAATGTCCCTTTGACAATTCCATTACTTTTTTGTATTGAATTCTGGTTTTTATTTAGAGAAAGGCCCTCGAGGAGAGAACGTTACTCGGTAGGCTCGGGACTACACAAGATATGGCTGCAGCAGCGGCTTATTTGGCTTCTGACGATGCTTCGTATATCACTGGCGAAACGTTGGTTGTTGCTGGAGGAATGCCTTCTAGGCTCTGATTTCTCCTTCTTGTAGTTTGTCTTCCCTTTTTTTCGTTTGTTTTTCCATTTCCCCCCATAATCTCTTCAAGAATTGATAACCTTTCATACATTCAATAAAGTGCTTTGGGGACAATCTCATTTCTCTTTTTGGCCGTCTTTTTTCCTGTGGTGCATATGGAGAAACTAGTGTACCTTTGAGGAGCCTGATGAAAATTATATTCGATTAGTTTGTGTTCTGTTTTGTTTTATGTGTTAGAGTAGATGTCCTGCAAGCCAACTGTTGGCTAGGGATTTTATTGACTCAGTTGTAATCAATAATCTTTATTTTAATATAATTCATTATTTCATGGTTTGCTATTTCTTTATCTGTATACCCATGTTATCAAACATAGATAAAGACCTTGATTATACTTTAATACAAATGAATCGTAATTCGATGTTGAAACTCGTTTGTAAATACTGTATGATCTAAATTCGTTCCTAGTCGATTCAGCCGCCTAAAACAGGGATAAAGGTCGCTTGAGTTCGAGACTAGCATATGTGATGTTGTGTACTGCGTTTCTTGGTAAGGGCATAGAGATGTCCAAACATGCAGATGGGTAGTCATATGATGATTATACCGAACAACCCTCCCTCGGACTTTCCAAGTGGTTATCATTCATCGAGAGGATAAGTCAGTGGTTATGATTGTACACCATTAGTCCTTACAACCCGGGACAACACTGAGGTTCTATATGCTAGGGTTGTGCTTTGACTCGTTTACTGGTTCCAGGAGAGTCATCAGGTGGCGAGGTTGGGTACAGTTGCGAAACATATAGGAGCCAGTGCATTGTAGTCGGGGATTCACCGCTCACCTGCGGGTGTGGATATCTTATGTGATCTGATGAAATTATAGTGCATGGAATCCCTGGCCAGAGTATGAGATGTACGTTAGAGAAGGAGTTCTCGAACGGTACATGCGATGCCACTATTTATAGTTATCACATAGTTATCGAATTAATATGCAACCCTCGATGAATCAATGGTTGCAGATTCGATCGGGATATATGAGATGAAGGGATCGTAATGTACGTTAATCATAATCGACTGGTTCTTGCAGGCACTATCAGTGATACTTAGGGGATCATGGGGCGATGCTACTAGACGCTCTTACCATGATCCGATGGGTGCAATCAGAAATGAGTTCTGACATTCTTGATCAAGATGTTGATGAAAAGAATGGGGCTAACTAGGGTAAGCCCGAATAAAGGATTATGTCCTGAATCACAAAGAGTTGTGAACCCACGGCTAGCTGTATCCCTGAACCATTGAGGGTCACACAAGTACTGGATCGTTTGTTCCCGTTGAGATAATAAATTCAAGAAGTTGAATTTATATTATATAGTAAATTCAAGAAGTTGAATTTATGATAATTAAATTTTGAGAAAATAAATTCAAAGAGTTGAATTTATAAAATTTGAGAATTTAATTTATTAAACTCAAAATGTTGGGTTTATTAGATATTAAATTTTGGAGGTGATATAAATTCAAGGAGTTGAATTTATAATTTGAATAATAAATTCAAATGTTGAATTTATAAATGATTTAATTTATTAAACTCAAAGGTTGAGCTTATTAATTAATAAATTAAATATGGTGGGTAATATGTTTAATGGGCTTGTAAGAGTACAAGTCCAAAATATTAAATAATGAAAGTTGTTAATGGACCTTGATTAATTGATTAAATTAGTTGGACTAATCCAATTAATTAATCAAGCCCATTAATGTTAATTGAAGGGCCCAATTATTATACTATAATAATTAGGTCATGAATTATTATAAATAGGGATGGAGAGTCAAAACCCTAGCCACCACAATAAGAAAATTTCGAAATTCAGCTTCTTCCTCCTCCAAAATTTCGGCCTCCTTGATTTCTTTTCATAGTTTGAGCCGCCTCTCAAATTTCAATCTCCTACGTAAAATATCTTCGATATTTTCTAGTGCAAATTGGAAGAGGAACACACTATCTAGTCGTGGACTTGATAGGAGGATTTCTTGAAGAGAGTTCGAAGGGAATCAACAAGAGCTAATCCGTTTATACAGGATTAGTTGGAGTCCAGTGATTTAATTCACAAAGGTATAATTTTCTGAACATCCTATGTATGTTTGATTCGTGAAAACCATACGAGTGTCCAAAAGTTATTTTGTTTTCAAAATAAAATAAAAATTTTAAAACTTCCGCTGCATTTGGTCACGTAGAAAACCGAGATCCAACAGTGGTATCAGAGCCAGGTTTTTTCTAAAACGTATGGTTTTATATTGAATAATTTGTTTCTAACCACACAAGAAAATTATCAGAAAATAGATGCACCATCAAAATTATTTTTTTTCAGAAAACAAAAAAAAAAATTTTAATCTGACCGGAACTGTTCCGGGCAGTCCGTGCGCGCAGGGACGGGCACGGCAGCGCGCAGCTTGCGCTCGCGGCGTCGGACGCCCGCGCGCAGCACTGTAGCGCGCGCGCGCGCGGCGTAGGGGCGCCGCGCTCGCCTGCGCGCACAGGGGTGCCGCCACTGCCCGAAACGTTCGGGCAGCGGGCAGGCAGCGAGGGCGGCTGCCCGGGATCGTCTCGGGAAGCTTGTTGGATGATGGGTTTGAACTGTTTGGGCCTAGGGTGCAATTTTCTGATTTTTCAAATTTTTGGGCAAAATTGATATTTTTGAAAAGTGATTCAATTTTTATTTTGAAAATTAATTTTTAAAATTAATAATTTTCTTGAAAAATAAATAATTAGAATATGATTTTAATTATTTATGGTAAAAAAATGAGTTTTTACAAGAAATCAATTATTATTTATTTAATTGGAAATTAAATAAAGGTGTTTATTTAATTTATTAAATTCTTTAATAATTGTGGTGGTTAGTGATAAAATTATTAGATATGATTTATCAGTTAATTAAATTTGTTTAATTAATTGATGTTAATGTTTGATATTAAATGCATGAAGGATGATCGAGAGCCTTGACCAATGTGTTAGGTGTATGTTAGGATATTTTACTGTTTTTATTCATTTTGTTAATATTTGATATTATTAAAGTGGGTCTGGTTTATGGCCCGTTCCCACCCCCATGAGATGTATCCCTTATGAGCCATGGCTATTTAAATGTAATCATTAGAAATAGTGGGAGATCAAGACTGGAAGATGGTGGACCCGATGCACAAGATGAAGACATGTAAAATATTTGAAGCTTTTGTAATAAGTTGCATTTGCATCCATGCATTCACCTAGGTTTGGACCTGGATCCATGTATGGCTCACATGGATCTAATAGTGTTGACGATCGATCATCCTTATTTATTTTTGAATGTCATATTATGATATATGTGATATATAGTAGTATGCATGTATGTATATTATTAAATAAAATAGTTGCATGAATCCGGCAAACATACAAACTCATGGCACGCGTTTTTTTTAAAAATTAAAATGATGAGACAATTTTAAAATTAAAATCCCTCATTTTGAATAAGATTCAAAATTTATATCAAACCGAAAAAGTAAAAATTAAAAGAGTTTAATTTTTCCTTGCCTTCCATCAACCGTGGTTGCATGTTGATCGCTACCCGCGGACAGTGTCTGGCTCATATTATTGGGGAGACCTGTACGCCGGAAAGCTGTGACTTCCACTTGACATATGATGTGAATTGGGTGGAACTCCCATGACTTCGGCTCATATTATTGGGGAACTCATGGCGACCGTCCACTATAATTCAATATTGATGGGTTGGTTTGACACGTTAAAATAAACGGCGTCATATTATTGGGTCCTTATTAAACGTGAGGCAAAACACGCAGAGGTTACATAGGGATGCAATTGGATTCTACCTTTTAGAAATTATAATTAGCTGATATTATTCGGGATTATAACTGGCTAATTGGACTCTACGTGCCTACTAAGGAAATACGATTTCCCTTTTCCATCAGAGGGTGGTGGAAATGTCAAAATAGTGTGAGGGAAATTTATAAAATGAAAATCCATATTTTATATCTTAGAATTATTTTAAAATTATCAGTAACTATTATCTGGTTTCATTTTCAGTATATTTACGATGACTACTCGTAACCCGCTTTCAATCATTCTCGATCAAAACAAATTGACTGGCCCTAACTATCATGACTGGTTTCGAAACTTAAAGATTGTTCTGAACTCCGAAAAGATTGCGTATGTGCTTGATAAGAAGCCACCTAAGGAGGCGGCTCCTGATATCAGTAGGACTGAATTAGCTAAGCTTGAGAAACATTGGGATCATGATCTCCAAGCTAAGAGCTACATGTTGGCTTCTATGTCGAATGAACTTCAGAGGAGGTTCGAGGAGGCGGTGAATGCTGCTGACATTCACCTTCATCTGAAAGAATTGTATGCTGTACAAACTCGTTCAGAGAGACATGCTACTGTTAAAGAACTCATGACTACACGCTTGCGAGAGGGGGCTTCGGTCCATGAGCATGGTGTTAGGATGATTGGGCTCATCGAGAAGTTGGTGGGACTCGACTTGGTTATGCCTAGTGAGCTCTCGACTGATATTCTATTGCTGTCTTTACCTGCCTCGTTCGATGGATTTGTGGTTAATTTTAATATGAATAAGCTTGAGGCCACCCTTGAAGAGTTGGTCAATATGCTCACTAATTATGAGGCCACAATTAAAAAGGAAAAGCCTGTTCTTCTGGTGGGTTCTTCGTATAGTACGAAAAAGGGAGCCCCAAATAAAGGCAAGAAACGTTCTGCCCCTCCAAAGAAGAACAAGCACAACAAGAAGCCATACAAGAAACCAAATCCGGGGCCTACAAAGCCTGACAAGTCAGAACAAATCTGTTTCCACTGCAACAAGCCTGGACATTGGAGGCGTAATTGCGCGGAGTATCTTGCCCAGAAGCGTTCTGGCCATGGTATGTTTTATATTGAAGTTAATGTTTCTATTAATTCCTCTTCTTGGGTATTGGATACCGGATGTGGTTCTCATCTATGCAATGATTTGCAGGTGATGGGAAGAAGCAAGAGGCTTAGAGATGGTGAGACCTTTCTAAGACTGGGAAATGGAGCAAGAGTTGCTGCCACTGCCATTGGAGACGTTACTTTAATTTTGGACAATAATTTTAAGTTGCTTTTGAGAGATGTTTTATTTGTTCCTGAATTGGTTAAAAACATTATTTCTATTTCTATGCTTGATAGGGATGGTTATTCTTGTGTTTTTGCTAAAGGTGTTTGCAATTTATACAAGAATGAATGTTTGATTGGAACTGGAGAATTAACAAACGATCTCTATAACTTAAAATTAAAAGATATTCCGTTGAACAATATCCAAGCGCGTACGAAAACAACAACAAACAAAAGAAAAATAGAAGATCCAAATCCCGCACAAATATGGCACGCTAGACTAGGTCATATTTCCCAAAGAAGGATGCACAAGCTAGTGGGAGAAGGCATGTTTGACCTGTTAGACATAAATTCTCTACCAACTTCTGAGTCCTGTCTATAAGGAAAAATGACTAAAACTCCATTCAGTGGAAACGTGGAACGTGCACATGGTCTACTGGATTTGATCCACACGGACGTTTGTGGCCCGCTAAGTGTTAGCACAAAATTTGGGCATTACTACTTCATTACCTTTACTGATGACCATTCGAGGTATGTGTACGTTTATTTGATGAAACACAAATCTATGGGGGTGGAGAATTAAAATTGGAAGGCTACACTGATTCTAGCTTCCAATGTGATGTAGATGATTCCAAATCGACCTCTGATTTTGTATTCATGCTTAATGGTGCGGCTGTCTCTTGGAAAAGTTCCAAACAAGACACCGTTGCGGATTCCACCACTGAAGCTGAGTACATTGCTGCGTCTGCTGCAGCCAAAGAGGCAGTTTGGATGAGGAATTTTGACCAAGAGTTGGGCGTTATTCCTAATGGAGTTGATCCAGTCCCGGTGTACTGCGACAACACTGGTGCCGTTGCGCAAGCAAAAGAACCAAGGTCTCATCAGCGATCAAAACATGTACTGAGGAAGTTCCACATCATCCGGGAGATTGTGGGAAGAGGAGATATATCAGTCGAAAGAGTCCTCTCTACAGATAACGTTGCTGATCCACTTACAAAGCCCTTGCCAGGACCATTGTTTGAGAAGCATCGCGAAGCAATGAGATTAAAGTTTATGGGTAGTTGGCTCTAGGGTAAGTGGGAGATTGTTAGAGTAGATGCCCTGCAAGCCAACTGTTGGCTAGAGATTTTATTGACTCAGTTGTAATTAACAATCTTTATTTTAATATAATTCATTATTTCATGGTTTGTTATTTCTTTATCTGTATACTCATGTTATCAAACATAGATAAATACCTTGATTATACTTTAATACAAATGAATCGTAATTCGATGTTGAAACTCGTTTGTAAATACTGTATGATCTAAATTCGTTCCTAGTCGATTCAGCCGCCTAAAACAGGGATAAAGGTCGCTTGAGCTCGAGACTAGCATATGTGATGTTGTGTACTGCGTTTCTTGGTAAGAGCATAGAGATGTCCAAACATGCAGATGGGTAGTCATATGATGATTATACCGAACAACCCTCCGTCGGACTTTCCAAGTGGTTATCATTCATCGAGAGGATAAGTCCGTGGTTATGATTGTACACCATTAGTCCTTACAACCCGGGACAACACTGAGGTTCTATATGCTAGGGTTGTGCTTTGACTCGTTTACTGGCTCCAGGAGAGTCATCAGGTGGCGAGGTTGGGTACAGTTGCGAAACATATAGGAGCCAGTGCATTGTAGTCGGGGATTCACCGCTCACCTGCGGGTGTGGATATCCTATGTGATCTGATGAAATTATAGTGCATGGAATCTCTGGCCAGAGTATGAGATGTACGTTAGAGAAGGAGTTCTCGAACGGTACATGCGATGCCACTATTTATAGTTATCACATAGTTATCGAATTAATATGCAACCCTCGATGAACCAATGGTTGCAGATTCGATCGGGATATATGAGATGAAGGGACCGTACTGTACGTTAATCATAATCGACTGGTTCTTGCAGGCACTATCAGTGATACCTAGGGGATCATGGGGCGATGCTACTAGACGCTCTTACCATGATCCGATGGGTGCAATCAGAAATGAGTTCTGACATTCTTGATCAAGGTGTTGATGAAAAGAATGGGGCTAACTAGGGTAAGCCCGAATAAAGGATTATGTCCTGAATCACAAAAAGTTGTGAACCCACGGCTAGCTGTATCCCTGAACCATTGAGGGTCACACAAGTACTGGATCGTTTGTTCCCGTTGAGATAATAAATTCAAGAAGTTGAATTTATATTATATAGTAAATTCAAGAAGTTGAATTTATGATAATTAAATTTTGAGAGAATAAATTCAAAGAGTTGAATTTATAAAATTTGAGAATTTAATTTATTAAACTCAAAATGTTGGGTTTATTCGATATTAAGAATAATAAATTCAAATGTTGAATTTATAAATGATTTAATTTATTAAACTCAAAGGTTGAGCTTATTAATTAATAAATTAAATATGATGGGTAATATGTTTAATGGGCTTGTAAGAGTACAAGTCCAACATATTAAATAATTAAAGTTGTTAATGGACCTTGATTAATTGATTAAATTAGTTGGACTAATCCAATTAATTAATCAAGCCCATTAATGTTAATTGAAGGGCCCAATTATTATACTATAATAATTAGGTCATGAATTATTATAAATAGGGATGGAGAGTCAAAACCCTAGCCACCACAATAAGAAAATTTCGAAATTCAGCTTCTTCCTCCTCCAAAATTTCGGCCTCCTTGATTTCTTTTCATAGTTTGAGCCGCCTCTCAAATTTCAATATCCTACGTAAAATATCTTCCATATTTTCTAGTGCAAATTGGAAGAGGAACACACTATCTAGTCGTGGACTTGATAGGAGGATTTCTTGAAGAAAGTTCGAAGGGAATCAACAAGAGCTAATCCGTTTATACCGGATTAGTTGGAGTCCAGTGATTTAATTCACAAAGGTATAATTTTCTGAACATCCTATGTATGTTTGATTCGTGAAAACCATATGAGTGTCCAAAAGTTATTTTGTTTTCAAAATAAAATAAAAATTTTAAAACTTCCACTGCGTTTGGGCACGTAGAAAACCGAGATCCAACATTATGCCCATCATAGATCTTTATAAATACCTAAAGAGATGGAATGCAATTTCGTATAGATATATAACTAGGATTTGGATAGAAAAATTGATGATTTGTCCCGTGTCACGTCGACATTCCGACGAAACAGGATTGAAAACCAACAAAACACAACTTTGATAAGTCATAATACCAAAAAAACAAACACGGACAACTTAGAGAACTAAATTATTATTTTCCATTTTTAACTTATCATCATCATATGTGTGATATACTATGTTTGGAAATCTCTAATATACGATAGTCCAAACATCAGGACTTTCATGAAAAGTTCTGAAATGATCCAAGAACATATCCGCTGATATTAGAAGTTTGCATCCACAATTGATCCAATCATGTTAATAACTAGATAGTTTTGACTCGTTGTGATCAAATGAACTTCTCGAATTGGTTACCGATTCAACAGATAGGAGAAACGAAATTTTTTTTTTCTTACAAGCCTTCATCCAAAACACGAAAGTAATTATATTGATTCTTTTAACTAGAAAAATATAAAAAAATTGTGTAATTTTTAGATTTTAAGTTTTTTTCTACTTCAAAAATATTAATTCGAGCCTTTCTCGCAATTATAATCTAAAATATTCTTATTGGTTACTAATAAGATCCTAAGTAAAATTATAAAAAAAAATAATACAAGCACGCAACGACGAGAACTTAAGCTCAATTTGGTGTGAGGTGATAGTGGAGTACTAGGCTTTGCTTGATGAGAGCATAAAGTGGTCTACTTTTGGAAGATGTGGCTACTATATCAACTAGGAGGTGCACAAGAAAACTGGAGAGCCCGATTCCTTTGAGAAAAGCTATTCTCCGTCCACATAAGAACTCACGGGACACTCCTGAATTTTTGGCTTTGAGTTCATATTCTTCTGCCAAACCAACTGCTTTTTCTTATTTGCCAGATGATACGGTGAAAAGCCATGAAGTTTAAAGCATATAACTTCGAGCCTTTCTTGCAATTTTTTAATCCCTTTTCTAAAATTTTCATTCTAAAGTTTTCATGATCTCCCTTTTCTTCTTCTGCTCTCGGTTTCTTACTGGACGTCTGTAGTTGTGTTATCTTGTTTACGTGGTTAACATGAAAACCCATAATTTTTTTTGGTTGATTTTCTCAGACACCGATGTTTCTGAATCAGTTGATGCACTTTCTGAAGTCGATTCACACATTCAGAAGGAGGATCCCTTGTGATCGTGTGTTTTGACACGTAAACCACAGAATATCAATGGCTGCATCATGTTTCAACCCGTTCCGCCTTCGGAAATCGAAGAGCAAATCCACGTCGTCGTCTTCAAGGACACAGCTGGATTACGGGAGCGTCGACATGGAGAGGAAGAGATTCGACAGTTTGGAATCGTGGTCGATGATCTTGGACTCGGAAAATATCGAGAACTGGGAAACGTCGAAGGATGATCTAGAGGAATGGACGGCTGATCTTTCTCAGTTATTTATTGGCAACAAGTTTGCTTCTGGTGCGCACAGCAGAATTTACAGAGGAATATATAAGCAGAGAGCTGTTGCTGTGAAAATGGTGAGAATCCCGACCCACAAAGAGGAGACTAGAGCTTTGCTGGAGCAGCAATTTAAGAGTGAAGTTGCCCTGCTTTCACGTTTATATCATCCCAATANCCGAGACGATCCTGAGGTTAGCCCTCGATATATCTCGAGGAATGGAGTATCTACATTCCCAGGGTGTGATACACAGAGACCTCAAATCGAACAACTTACTTCTAAACGATGATATGCGCGTTAAGGTTGCAGACTTCGGCACATCTTGTTTGGAAACACAGTCTAAGGAAATGAAAGGAAACATGGGGACGTATCGTTGGATGGCACCTGAGATGATCAAGGAGAAGCCTTATACTAGGAAAGTCGATGTCTATAGTTTTGGGATTGTGCTGTGGGAACTTACGACGGCCTTGCTCCCTTTCCAAGGAATGACTCCCGTGCAAGCTGCTTTTGCTGTTGCTGATAAGGTGAAACCTCAAATTCTAATAAATACTGCATTCTCATATCAGTACCAGAAATAGTTGTGAATGACATATTTAAGCTTGACTGACAACTGAAAGGCAAGTCTAAACAGCAAGTGTATAATATGCTGACCAGATTATTAGGCAATTGTGTGCTGTTTAAATGACTTAAAATTTCCATGCAACATGATGTGATCTCACAAATTTGTAGGATGAGCGACCACCATTACCAGCTAGCTGTCAGCCCGCGCTAGCGCACTTGATAAAGCGTTGTTGGGGTGCAAACCCCTCCAAACGTCCCGATTTCAGTGAAATTGTATCAACTCTGGAAAAGTACGACGAACGTGCCAAGGAGGGACTACCACTTAACCTCAACTCTACAATAGTTAGTCGGAATGCGATTCTCAAGCGATTGGAAGGTTGTGTGTCCATGAGTTCATCCATACCCATACACGCCTGACTCCAAGGCAAAAATTTATTAAGCTACTTGTTATTCAAATTTCATTGTTGTGGAACTTTAAGTGTGACGTATTTCAAAATGGTAAATTTCGTTTAGATTGATAATCCGACTGATGTTCATACGCACTCTTTGAAATTTCTTTTAGTTATTGAAGCTACTTGGACTTCTATCTTGGCTCGAACTCCAGTGCTCATAATAATGTTCAACTCCCCACATAAGTACTTTACCTTGAAAGATACACACAACACATTTTTTAGCGCACATAATTGCATTAGATTTCGATGAATACCGATGTCTAAACGTACGTAGAGGAAAGTTAAAACCCAATCTATTTAATACAATTGTAGAAAATTAAACAGTAGTACATGGATCGCGTAACATTATCAGGGGATGATTGGTTAATTTTTTCCTTGTTTTTGACATAGATAGTAGTGATGAGATTTTGAAGTAATTAAGAGAATGAAAAATGGGACTCGTTTAGTTTGAGATTCCCTCGCTTCACAAATAGGATATCTTTACAAATAACGAAGAAAAATCCTTTTTCATACGCGCAATAATTGTATGTATATTGTCAATTGGGACAAAGCCTGGATTTTTCATTTTTTTAGTCCAACCAAAGCCAACCATAAATTATTCTGATTGATAGAAGTAATAAATAATAAAGACCAATTTATAATAATTACAATTTTGAATTATAATTATTGTAAAATATGATATATATAAAAAAATAATAATGCAAATAGTAAATCGAGGTACTTGATTTTATGACAATTTTAATTTTTCTCTCTATTTTTGTTAGGGATGTAAATGAACCAAACGGTTTGCGAGCTATTCGAAGCTCGGCTCGATAAAAAGCTCGTTTGAGTTTGTTTGTTAATCATATCAAACCAAGCCCAAACTCGATTTTGAGCTCGAATATTTAATCAAACCAAGCTCAAGCCTAAGGATATTCGGCTCATGAGCTCGCAAACATGTTCGATAATAGGCTCGCGAGCTCGAGCTCGGCTCGTTTAGGTGGCTCGTACTCGAGCTCGAGCTCGGCTCGTTTAGATGGCTCGCAAACATGATTTTGGAATGTTCAATAATATACTTATTTATGTTTTTTTTTGCTCTTATTTGTGTCGTTTTAGTTATTTATGAATGAATTTATATTTTTATGTCTGATTTAAAATTAGTTTATAGATATATTTAATTTTTAACAAGCTCGATTCAAACTCAAACTCGAGCTCAATTCTATGCTTATCGAGCTCGAAAACGAGACGAGCTCAAGCCAGGCTTGTTAAACATGTTAAACGAGCTATTAATGAATCAAGCTCGAGGCTGGCTTGATTAACATGCTAAACGAGTTTTTAACGAGCCGAGCTCGAGCTTTTAACGAGCTCAGTAATTTCAATACAAACCAAGCTCGAATCGAGCTCGAGCTCTCAAACAATTTTAAACAAACCAAGCTCAAACCTGATACTGTTTGGTTTGGTTTGGATCGTTTACATCCCTAATTTTTGTGCATTTAGTAGGCCTAGTATTTCCGGCAATTGCAGTTACTTTTCCAATTCACATTGTTTAGGGCCAAAACCATTTTGTAGTACAAATTATGAATTTTAGACACATTTCGTCTATTATATGAATTTAACAATAAAAACTAAGAACAAAGGAACAAAAGATTTGATCTCAAAAGGAACAGACGAAATGTAGTATCTTTTCACATTTGAAAGATATTTTCAAATGTGTCCCGTTCCTAATTTATATGTAAACTAGGTAACGGCATCTCAATTCTTGAGGTGTCTTACCCAGGTTTGTAGTCCAACATATGAGCATTTATATTTGTCTCTAGACCAATTAATCATGTGTTTATATTTGTGTATGTCTTATTTAATAATTTAATTTTAAAAGCCATAAGTATTTTGATTATAGTAATTTTTTATTTTTTTATATCCATAGTCATACGATTAGTATTTAAAGTTGACATTGTGCTTAACAAAGTAAAAATCCAATTTCAAAAAAAAAAAATCCCAATCACAAGACAGCTGAATAGATTATTACAACGAGAGACTAATAAAAGAAATCAAAGTATATGAATAGAAATTGTTTGGAACTTGTATTAAGAAGAAAACACAGGTCAGTAACATGTAAGCAAAGGAAATTAACATGGAGGTGGTTGATGTATTATAAATAAAATAAAAAGTAAATACATAAAGTAATGAAGTGGAGAGCAGTTTTCATATACGTTTATTCGATCAAGCGTAATCAAAAACTTATAATATGTCTACACACATGGACTATTACTAAGCATTTTCGATACTATAAGATAAATGTTTTATTATTCATTTAATGTACATGGTTGTTTTGATGGAGCTCGTTGGTATTTAGATTTGTCTCAATGTCTGTTGCACAGTTTAGCAGGAGCAAGAACTTTGATTCCATGTTAAGCATTCTTCGTAAGATGATTGTACATACTGAGTTGGAGTAAAATCTTCTTATTAGTTCTTCAACTTCTTTTTGAAGTAGATAGTTGTATTGAAATGTCCACAGTCGATACATGGACAGTAAAGATTGTTTTCCAATGAATTTGATTGACATATTGAACATATAAATAGCAAATGATGGGTATTGAGAAACTATAACATAGCAAGTATTTTTTTTTTCCTTTGTATCCAAGGGAAAAAACACATCACTTGATCGATCTCTTAATTTTTCTTTCATTTATAACTTTCACGAAAATGACAATCTTGCAAATTTTAATTGAGGATAGACTAATTCGTTAGTCTAATTATATTTATTTCATTTCAAATTTAAATTCAATTTGTCAAAAGAGAAATAAATATTATGATAGACTAATTCGTTAGTTAAAAGAATCTCCCTAGCATTGATTTACTCATATTTAATTGTATCATTGGTATCATTTTTTTCCATTTAATAAAAATATCATAAAAAATTATTTTAGTATTTTTTGATACAATATATTTTAATATTTTTATTTTTTTATCTATATTTTTGAAATTTTAAATTATCATGCCATCATCGATATCATAACAATATTAAAATATAATTTCTATAATTTTTATATTATTTTATTAATATAATATAATATTTAAAAGAAAAAAGAAAAATTGAAAATTGAGGCGGTGGAATTGATTGTAATTCAATTTCACCTCATCAGAAACATTTCGAGCGAATCCTGATGATGCTGCGGTACACAAGAAAGGTATGGGAGGAACGCCATGAAAATGATCGGGGGATGTCCAAGCAGTCCAATTGGATAAAGAATTCATTTCCATGCCCTTCATTCCTATAACCGTTCCCTGCACAAAACAGATGTTGAGAATGAAGTGAAGTTATAACACAATGAAGGATAGGTACAGCAAGAATGGACTACTTTGTATATGGGATGAAAATTGGAATCTGCTTCACTCCAGAATAAAGGGTGTTCAGAGTTCTGCAGCAATAAATGAGAAACCGAATTAGAGATCACATTCAAGCTTACAGAACAAAATCATGAGAAAGCAAACTCTGTATTTGAATCTAAACAATTGCCATTGCCTCATCCAAGGTGGAGCGTAAAACTGCCCGTCTCGAGGTTACGAGTTTGTCTATTGGTGACATGAGGGGGAGCTATGCCCAAGTTCAAATCTAGATCATAGTCTTTTCCAGCTAAGAGAAATCAAGGACAGAATGTGAATCAAAACAAGAAATTTTTCAAAGGTCTAAAGCGAAGATTTGGACAATATTTCGAGCGTGTAGGATTAAAAATGATTTACGTTACTCAACGTGGTTACCTCCATTGTTTGTCTCGGAGTTCATCTCCTCATTGTATGTGCTCGGCTCAAAATTGGTGACTGATTCCCTTCCATTACACTTGATAGCAGCCTTGTCATATGCCCTAATCAACATCAACAGATGCAGATCAAACCAGCCGCCTCAGACAAAATTAGACATGAAGAAGGCTTTACTAAGTGATGTTTCTTGAACATTCACCTGGCAGCTTCTATCTCACTGTCAAACAACCCAAGATAGATATACCTTCAATGCAACATACCAAAAACGATGAATATCACACCATTTCTTGTATATCATTATGATTAATAACATATCAATCTTTTTATACATAGTCTCAGTTTTTGTGATGCCGTCTTACTTCTTGCCTAGAAACTGCCCCATCCGTGCTTCCCATCGTCCACATTTGTGCAATGTAACTCCCCTATACTTTGAGCTCCCTCTGCAGAACCCCGTGCTCTGACGCCGCAGTATGTGCACAAATTCTTCCTTGGTTAAATTCTTCATCTGTGGGTCAAAGAAAGTATAAAATTTCAATACGAGAGTCAGCTCATGAAGAGAAGAGAGAGGATCAAACCACAAAATCGCATCCTCAAACAACCTGAGTAAGATCTTCTTCATATTCCCCGACGAAGAAATTGATATATGCATCCAGCCCACGAAATTTAATCGCACCACGATCATACGCCCTACAGTAGAAGTATCAACATTCACACAATTTCATCAAACACAACTCAGCCAATCCATAAACTTAACCTCAACTTGCAACAATTGAAACCTCTTTTACCTAGCCGTTTCAAGAAACGTCTGACAACAAAATCTTGAAAGAGGTAGGCGCAAAGTTAGAAGCCGACCTCATTCCACAAAAGTCAAAAGATTCTGCCGCAAACAGGCGAACCCTAGAGTTTGTGCTTTTTCGGATAATGGGAATGCTGTTGTCGACAATTTCGATACGACGAAGACTTCTGCAAATGCAGCATCGAGGAGTGGCGATAGTTATGGTGGACTGGAAGACTTGAATGAGTCCGATGAGAGGAAAGACGAAGGGGAGGTTCCAAATCAAAGGAAGAAAAATGAGAACAAAGGAGGAAGACGGATACGAAGAGACGAAGAAACAACGGTGCAACCGGAAGCAGGGGTACGGTGGAGAGAAGAGCACATCCACGTGGTAGTGGCCCTGTGCTGTGTTGTGGGTGTGGAGACACGTGTTCGGTGTGTTACTTGCAACCGGGGAGGAAACTGGCCGATTCTAACTTATTCACGCTTTAAGTATAGTAGACATAGATTTGTTAAATGAAAAGTATCTAAGAGAAACCTGAAAACCATGCGGTACGCTCTTCTCCAATTGAGAAGTAATGAGGAGATAATATTGATTTTTAATTCCGAAATATTCAGTATATCATAAGTTAAAGCATCATCAAATCACGTTATATCATATTTGATTTTCCTACCAAATATGAACATTTTTGTAGCACATGAAATTTATGCTACCAATTACCGCAAGTACCTTGATAATTACAATTGTCATCCTAAACATGGTAAAAGAAATAACATAATCAATCAAATTCAACGGGTTTTGGGCCAGACCAACGCATCCCTCGTAGTAGTCCATGATCACTTACTCACGGAACTATACACCATTGACAGTAAAGTTCGTGCCCCCAAGTCTCGAACCCAAGATTTCTGAGACAAATATTTAGATTAAAGAGATTTGGTACCATTTGAATTACGCACCTATTATTGTAAGGATCATGGTCATTACCCTTTTGGGGTCATGCTTTTGGCCCAAGCCATCACATCCCTCTTATGATCATTCACTCACAGAACTCTCCAACCCCGACAGTACATTTCGTTTCCCACAAGCCTCAAACCCAAGACTTTCAGGATAAATACTTGAATTAAAAAGACATGTTACCAATTGAAGTCTCTTTGATCCAAATACTTATCTCGTAGGTCTTGAGTTTGAGACTTGAGAGCAAAAACTCCACTGCCAGGGATGGAGAGTTCTGTGATTAAGTAATCATGGTCTACCACGAGAGATGCGATGACATGGCAAAAGCATGACCCAAAAAGAGTAGTGACCATGGTCCTTACAAATTGCGCGGCAAAAGTGAATACAAAGGTGTTATTACTGATTAGCACAAGGAATAAAACTGCAATAAAACAGCAAACTCTTAGACCTTTGAACAATAAAACTGTACATGAACAAGTAGCAGTTTTTTCTGTAATCGAATGCACAATTTGATCCGACGAGTATATGTTTTAACAGAAGAAACGATCGGACACAAAACTAAACGTTGACAAAGATCGTCCCGACGGATGTCACCGAGTTTCAGTATCGCCAAATGCTTGTGTCCGCCGGACTATAGCAAGTCAACGTCCTTGTTGAGATATCTGATTTATGTGAAATCAACCGGGGCTACAATTCATCATTGCTGACTTTCTCTTTAACCACTCAAACTGGATTCACCTGTCCCATGTCTATCTATAAAAGTAAAAACAGGACCACGATTGCTGGCATAATACTTGACAGAACTGAGTGAGCTTTCCATGTTTTATCCAAGTATCTAAATCTTATCCTATCCTGCATTTGAAACCACAAAAATTTCAATGAAGTAATATACAGAACGCATGGGTGAAACGAAAGTTTCTGCAGATATCACCACTAGATCGTTCATACAAGCATTGATCAAATTATATTTATCCTCATGCAACAGGCTCAAAATTTAACAATCAGGTAACAAATTATATTTATCATCGTGTACTGTAACCAACTATATTGCTGATATTGGTTTGCGTGAAGGGAACTAGAGAATGCACCTAACACCTCATTCCCGATCTCACATTTAATGACATCTGGTTTTACAAAAGCACATTCCCAGAAATGTTTTTCCTTTCCAACAGTGTACATACCTACAATAGCTTCCAAGGCTTTATTCTCTGCAAATTTGGAAATGATAATGTTAATAGCTTTATCCAGGTCAGTATCTTGCCAAATAATTCACTTAAATTTCCTATGAAAACAGAAAAAGGATAAAATGTTCCGTGAAGACCTTGGGAAAATGTGATTTTGCATTAACCTCCCCCACAATTCATATATTTGACACTAAATTTTATTTTTATCAAATTGACTGGAGGCATGTAGATCATTTAATATCTTTTGCTAGAAAAATTAACATAGTAATTGACAAAAGGGTTATAAGTGCCAAAATATAAAATATGAGAGAGGTTAGTGCCAAATATATATTTTTGAAGTATAGGGGTTGTCAATAGAAAAATCCCTTAGGAAAATGCACACATCAATTTGTCAAGATTTAAGAAATGCAGAAGGCAAGGAAGTTCTTACACATCAAATCCACATAACTCTACAGTTACCTTCATAGCAATACAAGAACACATAATGCAAGTGATCCATGTCAAGCGTCGACCATTGTAAGAAAATAATTCTCTACCTTTTGTGCCTGATCCAGGCAATCCGCATCAACAGCTGTAAGAATGAGTTACTTGTACCTTTATCACTTGATCCACTTCCTTTGCTTTCTTCGTTAGTTCTTCGTATTTATTTTTTCCTCTCATTTCCACAATTTTTCTTATAGCACCAGCTTGAATCCCTCTGACAAGAAATCATCCCTGAAAAGAGAGCCGTATCATTCCCACTCAATAAAGTCAAACGGGTTGTGGCTCATAGTTTGTTTGATCAGTCAAATTTACATGGTTGTTAATCGTTATGGTAAAAAATGGACAATTCTCCATACTAATGATAGGCACGTCATATATACTGTGTAGAATAAATTATATAAACCAAATCGAAAAAAAATCGATATATATGTTTCTGGAAAAAAATATTCACAACATTTCAAAAATATCAATTGGGAGAGAAACTGATTGCTTCCTAACGAGGTCAGATCAAAGAAACTACTTTTTTTTTGTTTGAGTTGAGCAAGAGTTTATACTGGATCTGGAACCTGATACCTAGTTGGTTCGATAACTTGAAGTCGATAACTTGAAGTCATAGCAAGAAACATTGATTTTTAAAAGAGAAAAAAGGAAAGATGAGTGACAGCTGATTCAAGTTCTTAATAAGGCCCAAAATCATTATTATTGGACAAATGACCAAGTCTTCGTCAACTACAGACAAGAGAGAATGCCTTAACAGTATATAAACAGTGTAATGCTCATAAACACAGCCCCATTACCTTTTATTCAGGCATTTTTTTCCTTTCTTTTTCTCTGTTCCCAGTTTCTTGGCTTGTCCTGGGACATCGAACCCCACAAGACTCTCAACACAAACCTCAGCATAAAACATGAAAGGCAAACCCTCGACAGAGACATTTTCAACAGTTTTCTTCTTTAAATCATACCAAGCAAGATCTTTATCATCACAATTCAAAAGAATCCGTTCCCCATCATTTGAGAAGACCAAAGGCTTCACAAAATCATCCCGCTCAATTAAAGGTGGTCTAATTGATAGCAGTTTAGTCCATGATTCCTTCACACCATATTTTTCCATCACCCAAATGACAACCCCATAGGTATTGGCAGAAACAATACATAGAGACCCTCCTAGCACATCCAAACTCGCATTAACACCCCTGAACCGAATCCCCTGCGGCATCATCACTTCAAAATGCTTCTCTCTCTCAATATCCAAAGCCATTATTTTCACAAATTCACCAGATCTCAAGTGCTCAAGATTCTCCACCAGCGTATGCAATGCTCCATTGACGTGAACGCGCCAGATCCCTCTCAAGAAGGGCAGCGGGTAAGGGAAGTTCTCAATTACTTTCCACGAATTCGATTTAGTGCTGTAAATCTTAGCCTTAGAATAGATCCACACATGGGTTATCGAGTTCCTCACTTCCTCAACTCTGACAACCTTATAAACATCATTCACTGAATCATAGCCAAACCCATACGCAACCTTGCAGTAAGAATCCCCAGAATTTGGCTGCTCAATAACATTAACGGGTAAAACCTTATAATATCTCGAAAAGGGGTTCCACAAAACGGGAGGCTCACTCGTCACGACCACCAAACCATTGCAAGAATTGGTGATACTGTCCACAGTTTGATAATAAAAAGGAGGCTTGATAACATGGGCCTTGTCGAGCGAATTCAAATCGACCGAATACAAAGCAAGGCCTCCCAGAATCAAATTACGATTGGAACTAGAAACCAAAGAGCGACGCAGGTGCAATTTGACGAAATCTTGACTGTCTATCTGGAAACACCACCATCTTGCAACAGCGCGAAATCGCTTGAGGGATTTGACGGGTAGGCGGCAGAGTATTTCCACGATGATTTCCAAGGGAAGATTCGCCATTTTTCTGTCTTCGGCACTTTCCCTTCATCAAGGGTTTTCTATAGATTCGTGGAGATGGTCGCGTCACATACCAAAATGGACATGTGGCGAAGTCTTCCATCGTACTATACGCGTAATTCAACTTTTCTCCCATTTGTATGCATCCTTTTCCAAGCGCGTCAATGGATATGTAAAATATTGAATCTTATATATTCGATTATATAAAGATGTAATAATATTGATCGTTTATTTATATTATTATATTATATTATTAAATCTGAATCTGAGTAATTTAGAATAACTAACTTTTGATATCATTGTCTGTTTTAATAATTATATATATATTAATAAAGTGTTAAAACTTTAATGCAAATCACATGTAATTCAACAGATATAGTATTTTTTTTAGTTGTAGGTTCAATTTCTACTTGGGCCTTTTTTTTATTCTTTTATTTATTTATTTATTTAATTCATATATTATAATTGCAGTGTAGTCCCTCACTGTTTCTTATAATTATATTTTGATCTTCATTTAAATATAAATAAAATGAATTATAAAAAAATATTGTACAAGACGTCGGTGTACTAGTATCAAATGATGTGTGTATGTATCACTTAATTCACGAGATTACATACACTTAGTTCACGAGATTACGTATATCTCTCATGGTAAATAAACAATGTCGTATGTAATATTTTCGTCTCGCCATACATCAAACAGCTTATAATGAATCATACATTAGTTTTTTTATGCATAGTTGGAACTACGTTGGGGATTGAATGAACCGAGGCCAATCTCTTCCGAGATAGAAAATATTCCTCATCCTTTTTTTGGAAAAATATTAATATTAATATTAATTTTTTAATAGATTTAGATTAAGATTAATTTTAGAAGTCAAATTTAATTGTAAACTAGGAGGACCTCTCTCTTAATATATTTTGGACAGAAATCATGTCTACATTTCCGACATTAAGTTACTCAATGATCTTTTAAAAATAGATTTTTAGAAATATTAGTATATACTCGGTTTATTTAATTGATTTTGATTGGTTCGATTAAAACAATGCTTTATTTTTTCCCAAAAAAATAATATTAATAAAGGAGCAATAACCCCGTGCCCCTTGCTAAGGGTTTGTATTCCTTCTATATTTTTAATGATTTTTTTTAAATGATAGACTTTTGTGGAGTTGATTAATTTTTATTGACTTTTGTGGAGTCTCATAGAATTGTAAAATAAATTTCATAGACTCTTATAAACTTTTTTCTAGATTATTATAGACTTTTGTAAACTTTTTCACATAATTTTGTAATTTATAATTGTGATTTATTTTTTATTAATTTCTTTTAAATAATTATTGGACGCAGATAATGTAATGCCCCAGATTCTACGACTGTCCTTGTTATACCAAGACGAATCTTTCCAACTTGCTTATGTCCTCACTCACACGCACCCTAAGAAACTTCTCAGTGGATCACACATATCAAAATTGTCCCAAGTCAAGCACGCTTAACTTTGGAGTTCTTATGTGATGAGCTACCGAAAAGAAGATGCACCTTCTTGATGTGAGTAGTACATATCAAATCTTTTAAGTCCTCCTCAACTGCACAGTTCCATACCTGAACAGTTTCGGAATCCCTCTCCGTCCGAAGTAATATCAATTCATTCATGTTCCCTCCGCCTAGAAATCTGTCATGAGCCGCTCATTGACCATGCAATATCATGGCATCGACGATCACCCCCTGCCCTCTTCAGCCCTAGGCCTCACAGATAACCTCTTCAATTTTCAATTATTTTTTTATTTATGAATGTAAATGAATTTTACTCACGTAAAAATTAAATCAATTTTAATTTGTGAAAAACGACAAATAAATTGTCCAATTTATCGAAATCGAAATTTAAATTTTTTATTTAAAAATATTTAAAGTACGAAACACGTGAAATTTGATATCCCGTGAAGGAGAAACCTTTTTACTTTTTAGAAATATAGCTTGCATATATTATATATTTTTTTTATTAAAATTTGTGGATATCATTGTGGATTGGACCTTCGGATATGTGTGATTGTGAGAACTTCCCAAATAAACAAGAAATAGATTTTTAAAAATAAGTTCAATTATATAAAAATTTTGTCCTGATAAATCTATTAGACCAAAATCTAGTATTGATTTCCTAAGCTTATCATAGAATATCTAATAAAAATATCGACATATCTACGGTCCAATGCGATAACTCAAGTTCGAAGATTTATCTCATGCACATGTTTTCGTTTTAAAATTCGATATATTGGTGTATGTATAGTCAGTGGTCTCAAGTTGTATTCATGAGTATAGATAAATAATGTCGTTCTTTTTCTTTTTCCCTCTCCTTCACTTTTTGTGTGATTAAATGACGAGTTTCTTCATGGTTGGTAAAACTTATAACAAACTATATTAACCGATAAAATTTACGAGTTTGCCGTCGAAAAAATAAATATTTTATTTCATTTCTAGTATAAATTTGTGAACATTTCCCATTCATCAGATATGGGATACCGCACGCAAGGTCATCCAGCTTGAAAATAAATGGATTTTGTAAACTTCATAATAGATTGTTCTCTCACACTTGTTAAGTTATGTAACTTAATTTTTCAACTATGTTAAAACAAATATTTCTTGTTATCGTCCATCTCATCATCTAGTAACATATCGTAGTATCAAACGAATCGTCGATTTATCAAATTTTATAATTGATGATATCAGTGTAAATAGATTTTTTTTAACTATACAATAACTCAAGTTACGTGTCGTCCGCTTTTTTGACAAGAATAACTATTACACCTATATACGTGCATTCTCAATAATGCTTTTAATCCTAAATAATAATAATACATTTTTAAAATTACAATGTTCTATTTATATAGCTTATGTTTGCTATTATTTGATGTACACGTTTATCTAAATTGTTAACGAATTTCAGTAACCGAAGTCTGGATTGTCGTATTTCAAAATCCAATGATTTTTAGGAAAATTGGTGTGCATATATGTGTTGAATCTAAAAAATATCGTGTGAAACGGTTGTATAGATCAATTTTGTGAGACATATATTCTATTTGGTTTTTGACATAATTTTTCTATTACAAAATAAAATTTTAAGGAAAAATATTAGATATATAAATTAACATTATTCAAATTACAATTGACTTTATTGTCCCAATTACTCGATCACATTACAAGTAAGTGTGCATTGCTAATATGCGATTTTTGAATAACATAATAGTCCTTGGAATTATCTAAAGCTTGTATATGGTTTACAAACAACATATGACTTTCGAATTGTCGAATTTCAAATGATATTTTAGAATATTGATTTTGTAATTGAAAAATCCGTAACATCGATTTTAAAAATATTATTATAATTATTATTAAACAATTAATTATTATTATTATTATACATCTATTTATTTATTATTATCATTTGATTATAAACTTGTAATTTCATATATTATTATTATCATTATTAGGGAAACACTCACCACTATATCAATAATCATGGGGTCCAAATGTTACATACTCATTAGGCAAAAACTTGTGTGAGAAAGTCTCAAGAGTCGTATTTTGTGAGACAGATCTCTTATTTGGGTCATCCATGAAAAATATTACTTTTTATATTAAGAGTATTACTTTGTATTGTGAATATCGGTAGGGTTGACCTGTCTCACAGATAAAGATTCGTGAGACTGTCTCACAAAAGACCTACTCTACTCATTATATTAACACATTCAATCTCCCTCATTGTAACATTAAAACTCATTAATTTATCTTATTTTACAAATGTAATTTATGTAACATTAAAATATTATTATAAATTTGAAATGTAGGAGCACGACATAAGAAAAAAATCACACTTGCATAAAATTAAAAATAAACCTTCCGAAACATGTAAAATATTATTTCAAGTATTGTTGTATTATGCCCAAATTTGCTCAACGAAGTCGATATTAAGTTGGTGATGTACTTGATTATCACGTAATTCAGAATTTGTCCAAAAATAATCATGAAATCCTCGTTTTGAGCCTTTGACGAGTTGGACGATTGTCTTCTTTATTTAGGTCTACATCTAGACTCGCATCTTGGTTGGATGAGGTTATTCTTTACCCCCGACTTCGAGGTCCTCGCCTTCTTCGTGCCAACAAGATGATCAACGGACTGTAGAGTAAACATTAGGCGATCTTTTACGATTCTTTACACTTGCTCGAGATTACATATAGTGATATATTATCATCATTATTATTAGTGACAATATTTATTATTATAAATATAAGTATTTATTATTATTATTAGATTATAAATTAAAAAAAGGAAATATTCCGATTATATAAGTATTTCTTCTCATATAAAAAATATGTATAGTGAATGATATACGAATGCTCATTATTACATCATCATTTAGTATTCTAATGGATATATTTTATTAGAAATTTTTTAAATATTTATATTAAAGACACATAAATAGGAAAATTAAATTTTATATTTATTTTAAAATTTTGTTTCTGTAATCCAGCAAATATAGGATACCAAACATTATGATGGGTTGACCAATAAAGGGAAAATCAGATTTATTTGAAGCAAATCATTCCCCAAATCTCTCCAAATCATATTCTAAAAAAATATTTAAATCTCATTATTGATTCCATGAGTCTAATTCGATGCCTAACTTTAGTCACCCACAATAAATAAGCTCCCTATAAATAGCGAAGTAAACCATGCACATACCACCAATCCCCAACAAATAACAAACGTTGATTTATTAGCTCAAAAAATGGCTAACAAGTCACTCACTTTGATTTTGGTTCTCTACTTCGTATTCGTCTCCGCCTATGCACGTCACTCCACCAACATGCTCCGAGGCCTAAAACCCGTAGCTACCGATACCCCATCCCCGAGTTCTAAGGTCCCGGACTCTCACTTCAACGTCGCTTTAGACCCCAAGGATCCAAAGGTAGTAGAACTTGGAAAATTTTCTATTGATGAAGAAAACAAGAAAGTCGAGTCCAAGTTGAACTTTGGTGGTGTTGTCAAGGCTGTGTACGGCAGAAATGGCGATGCGCAAATGTACGCTCTTGTTATCGGTGCATCGGACGCCAGTACCGGCTCCGGCGAGTACTATGCGTACGTGTTGGTCGACCAAGATTCTAAAAAACTCGTTGCCTTCATTAAAAAATTAAATTGAATGTTACCAAAAGTATTAGTTAAGAAAAATGAGTCAGTAGTTTAAGACATTTCTGTAGTATAAATTATTGAATAATGTAATATGCATGAAGCCTTGCATGAGTTTTTTTTAATGTAAAATTCGTGCAAATAATAATTATGCAGTAATTATACAATGTAATTTATATAAAATGTGTTTCTGTTAATTTAGAGCATTTTATATTTTTTAATTGTCTAATTAATTCTTTTTTCTGATTATATATTAATGTGTGTGATTATTTTATTAAAAATTCGTGCAAATAATAATTATGAACTAATTAATTTGTTGTCTGTGTGTGTATAATCTCTAAAATTATAAAAATATGATATCGTTGATTTTCTTTCCTTAGAATATATTTTATAATCATTTCTACATCTCTTAAAAACTATAATTTTATTAAAATCTCAAAATATATTCCTGATTGCATCAAATCTTAATTCAATTTTGATTTTTTTTGGGGATCTAATCTCTCAAAACAAATAGCTTATCATTTATCCAAATGGACCAAATTTAGGGTTGCAAGAGAATCGAGTGAACTCGAAAAATATTTGATTTATATTCAAAATTATCGAATTCGGCCTAAATTCGAACATGCTCTAACTTGTTTTTAGTCGAAGTTGAATTCAAATTATTTTGTTTGATAGTTTGTATATTTCTAAATTTTTTAGTATTTATTTTCGACGGATAGTTCAAAGATCTCACAAAACATATTCATGACATGCTTCAAGTTAAACTTGAACTGCTACAATTAATCGAGGAATAAAGTTAAAATTTTCGAGTTTCGAATTGAGCTTAAGCGCAAAATATATATAATTGCTCGAACATTAAAATTTCTTAATATTTTGATCAATTCAATTAATTTGCACCTACGCTCTAACCATATCGTTCCCTTTTAAATGTTTTCTCACAGTTGAGGACAACAAACCCAAAGATTCCAAACAAGCCAGCGAGTTTAAAGTAAAATTCTCCCCTTTCCCCTTCCTCAGTGTTCCAAAACTGGGCAGTGGGCAGTATCCATATATACTTTATATATACAGGGAATAAACCTGTTAGCAATGTTTTTCAAGCCTATGCGCGTGATTAACTTTTACCTTCTCTACACTTAATTTATTCGTCCTCCATCGTTCTTGGCATGTTATAATTTTTACACTTGATAATCAAGATAAGTGTCAAATACGTACATTTATAAAGAAGTTGCAATACTAAAGAAACGGACATTTGTAACCGAATTAGAGACCGATCATAATTTCGGTCTCTAATTTGAGACCGATATTAGTAATATCGGTCGCTACATTTATTTTCAGATTTAATATTTTTTTTATTGCTCGATTTTTTATTCGACTCACAAATTAGAGACCGAATTAACATTTGGATCCCTAAGGTGAGACTGATATATTATCTCGGTCTCCAATTTGAGACAGAAATATGAATATGGTCTCTAAATGGAGACCGGAATTAATAATATCGGTCGTTAAATTTATTTTCAGATTTAATATTATTTTTTTAGCTCGATTTTTTATTCTACTCACAAATTGGAGACCGAATTTACAATTAGGTCTCTATTTTGAGACCGATATTTTATGTCGGTCTCTAAGTGGAGACAGAAAAATAAAAGTGGTCTCTAATTTGAGACCGAAATATGAAAGTGGTATCTAAGTTGAGACGGAAATATGAAAGTGGTCTCTAATAAAACCTAAATATTTTTAAAATTCACACTGCTATTCCTCTCGCTCCAGGATGTCCCTCCAAACTTAAAAACCTTGCAGTTTCAATTCTTCCAACACCATCGGTGCTTTTCAGCCGTCGACCGTCGCCGCCGACTACAAGGGTGTCTTCCATAGCTCCTCCATTATCTGATTTAGAGGTATTTTTCTAAATTTTAAGTTTTTTTTCCTCCTATTTTGAGTTCTTTTTGGAGAAATCGAAAATCCTTATTCACGTTGAGTTCTTGTACTGAAAATCCTTGTTCACGTTGCGGCTTCCACGATCTATATCAAAGCCAGAGCAAGGGATCACCGAAAAAAAGAAATTATATTTCACATGGAATTTTTCAAAAAAAAAAATTAAAAATCTCTCTCTGTTAGGGAATGTTGAGAGGATAAACAATGGCATAAGTCACATTCCATGTGAAGAATCTGTAGGAATTCTGAAAGTATTAAATGAGTGAAGCAATCGGTGGCACACACACACATATACAGATATATACGTGTGTGTCTCTGTGTGTATATATGTAAAAGTGGTGTTGTTCATCTTCAATTATGCAATTCCATGTTTCCATGTATGATTATATAATACAACTTTTACATCAAGTTATTTTTTCTCTCATAACTCAAAATCATATATGATTTATTGATGAATTTTTCATTGCAGTTTTGTTCCTCATGGACATAGGGTTTCTGCATATATCACTTCTAAGTTCAAACTACGACAGTATGCATTTGGCCATACATGGGGACATTTAGATGAAGATGGAAAATATTTTTACTACAAAGAGTTTTTGGTAAGAAGTTAAATACTAATAATAATAGTAAAAACAATAACTATTATTTTTTGTTTCGTTTGGTTTAAACATTGCAGAAGAAATATACATGGCAACCTGGGAAAGAGGAACAATTTAAGTCAACATGGATTTGTATTGTCAAGAACTATACAAAAAAATGTTGCACAAATGGAGAAAAAAGATTCACCCGCCAACACAAGTTCCTATTAATGTATGGGCTGCATGGCAGATGGTTTGGAGCGGGGTAAAATGGAAAAAGAAATCAGAGATAGCTAAAAATAACAGAAATAGTGAGGTGGCTGGCACAGGCACTGGAGTTACTAAGCACACGGCTGGATCACGCTCTATAATTGAGCATACTTTGAAATTAGTGAGTTTCAAAAAATATATTTCATTTGTTAATATTACAAACTTACCATATTTGAACTTGGTTGTGCAGGAAGCGGATTTAAAGCGAAAAACTGATTGTTGGGAGGTGTTTCGAATTATACATCGTCACAAGGATGGAACATTTGTCGATGCTCGATCTCAGGCTATAGATGTAAGTATTAAAAAGTTATTAGTAAATAATATAGTGCTAAAAACTCATCTTTTTATGTTAGATTTAATTTTATTTGCTGAATTTTTTTTCTTTGCCGTAAGATAATATGACCACAAGAATTTCCGAGATATCTCAAGCTACTACAGAGGGGGAGGAGCCACATACTCCATCACAAGATGCCATAAACGACATATATTACGAGGTTGTTGTAGGGATGAAGAAAAGATGCATTTATGGACTTGGCTCCCAAGCAAAAGTTGTCTTTCCTCATGCGACGTCTGCTTCTACAGGAAGGGGTCGTCCAAGTAGCTCATGTGTTGAGATACAAGAGTTGAGGGCAGAGAATGCAGATTTGAAGACTCGAGTTACTGAATTGGAAGAGAAGATGCGTGAATTCATGGCTCGTATGGTGTTTTCTCAAACACTAGACCGTCCTTCTGCTTTTCCAGACTTTTCTTCACCCATTATAGATTCTGATGAGACTCAAGCTCCTTAGACATCGTCCCAGTAATTAAAGTTTGAGTTTCGATTGGATTGACTTGGAAATGTTTGAAAGTGGTTGAACTTTTTGTAGAATGAATTGACATTTGTTTTGGATCTTTTGACACTTGAATAGTTGGTATAAATATTTTTATTGATTTTGGTGTTGATAAGTTGTGGCTTGGAATAGTTGTATTGATATTAGTACTGGGTGCTTTTTGGATGGTTATGTTGATTGATTATGCATATTGTGTTGTGTTTGGATTGGTTTAAATTACAGAGGCTGAAGGTAGAAAAACAATCTGATTTAGAGACTGATTTCATAAATTCGGTCTCTAACTTAGAGACTGATTGGGCGACATCGGTCTCTCATATAGAGACCGAATTATGAATCGGTCTCTATATTAGAGACTGTTTTTAATTTGACGGTCTCTAATCCGTGTTTTTCTTGTTGTGAATTGCAGGTGCATGCAAATATAAATTCTATGCATTAATTAAAAAATTATGTCAAAGATGATATGTTAGATAGGGTTGATTCCATCCGACATGTAGGGGGACTACCCCATGATAGAAACAAGGGCACAAATTTAGTCACACATACATGTGGTCCACTAATTTTTTTAAAATCACATATGTGTGTGAATCTTGTCCATCCAAACCATGTGGAGGCAGTGTCTCACATGTAGCATCGAAGCTACCGTTAGATTGTTTTATAAATATATTCGTTTATATAACTTATCTAACATAATTTTCACGATTTTCATAAAGTCCCAATAAACCATTATTATCTGAATACTTCAATCTCTTCAAACTAAATAAAATCCAAAACTTGTATTTCTAAAATCGTTCAAATCTAGTTTATTGCGAAAAATAGTTTGATAAGTTGTAAAGAAGATCAAGTAGCAAATTTAAGAAGAAGAAGAAAAAAAAATCAGCTGATCGCATTTATTCATCATTGCCACTTTCATCAAACACTGAATAAAACTTCAATAATTATGAAGTTGCAGCCCAAAAATATATAAATAAATATACGATCCAACCGCGCACACAAATTCTTACCACCCTTTAATTAACGAAAAAAGGTAAATGATACATATGACATGCAGAATAGGACACAATTATACCAACGAAAGAAATTGTCTAGTTTTAGGCTTCTGCACACGATGAATTATCAGATTTGCTAACTCACCTAGAATAGAGATGTCTTTCACCGCACAACCTCCCACGTGCAACTTTGTAAGGGTTTTTAGCTAGCAATTTCAGATTTTTCGGAAATGATGGAATATTTATTTGTGATCAAAACAAAGCACATTCAGCTCCTCCATTGCTCCAAAGTTGAAATCAATTTTTTAGGAAGTTTGATATTTGTGGAGTTTAATATCATCAAGAGACGAAGATTGGGAAAATCTTCCCAAGTTGGAAGCTTGGTATTTTCTTTGACAGCCAATTGCAATAGAGAGATGAATCTTGGCCTGACGAAGGCATGAAGGACACTTTCAGACTTTTCAAAAAGACAAGCCGTTCTTTCAGACCAATGTTAATGGCCAAATCACGAACAATAACATGCATTTTACATCATGTTCCTGAATACCTTTCAGTAATAGAAAACGACTTTTAAGTCTCTCCGCCAAATTACATGTTCTGTTTCTTTCCTCTTCAATTTTCCTGATTCCCTCGATCGAGCATGTTTAACCCAATGCTGTACAAAGTCAAGAGCTCAATAGGAATGCTACAATTGTCTGGGAACATGCAACAGAGTAGGAAAAGGGATTTTTCACTTTCAGTTTCCAAGAAATCATAACTCAGTTTCAACAGCATTTAGACTTGTTTTAGAACTTGCGGTAAAGTCGTTGGATTAGCTCTTCTAAGCTGTAGAAGTGAATCTTCCCAGGCTTTTTTTGCTTTTACTTTTTAGTGCTATACCGACGGTTACAAGTGCAATCGGCAAGCCGTTGCATTCTGCTGCAACACCTTTCGCTATGGAATCATCACCAGAAACATAGGATGATCTCTCTAAAAAATCTCCATGCTTCTTCATCTAAGACTTCTATTTGAACAACTTTATGAGCTTCCATTTCTTCACATACATCTCTGTACGGAGAAATAATCTTGCCGCCTTCGCAATAATTTCCAACGGGAACTCCTATATCCTTCAGCTTGAAGCTTTTCCAAACGTTGTCAAATATTACAAGTTTTCTGTTTCTATACTGTAGCCTGGTGCATATATTATGTGCTCTACCAGCCAAGGTTTCGTCGACCAATCTCAAACCTGATATTTCAGCAATTTCTTTCTGAAGTTTAAGCATGTCAATGTGTTGACCTACAACCACATGCACAACCTCGTCAAATAATCTCGTCTCACTCTATCCTCAATTATTTCCACCATGGTTCTCTTTCAAACACCTCCTGCACCGCAAATGGCTACGATAAGGACATGGCTATCTTTCAAAGACTCGAAAATGTCTTCCTCGATGCGTCTTTTTGATTCAAACTTCATAGTCGACATTCTTGAGAGAGAGACCATTGATCATGGAGGAGCTGGATAAGATATTGTTCCTTCGTTTTGTAGTTTTAAAATGCCTCACGATATCCAGCTTCTTCAGTCTTCTGCACCATATCGAGCCTTGCTCTTTTCGAACCACGAATTGCATCCCCGAGGCCTTGAATATTGTCGTGGCATCACCACAAATAATTAATATGGCGCTTGATGGGAGGCCAGAGGACAGCAGTAAGTATGCATTTGCCAACTTCTTTCACATATTCAAGCCCACTTTCCGCCATTATCTTTACTATATGTAAGAGTTTAGTACCAGAAAAATGAAAATCTCGGAAGTAATAAGGGATAAAAAATGTGAAAGAAACTGCGGCGAGTACACAGCAAATTGAACGGAGCACAGCAAATTTGGATTGGAAAGATCACAGAAGTAACTAATTACAGAAGACAATGGTGCTGAATAGAAATTGGTACCTCTGCGCAGAGCGCAGATGAGGATCCTTGTCTTCTGCAGAATCCGATCATCTTCAGAAGCTCAAAAAAAATAATAATAGGAGAAGCCTTTGACTTCAGGTCGTCTCTCAGCGCCAACGTCAACTCCTTCATCCACGTCAGGTATGATTTTAGGTTCACCTCCATAAGTTTCATGCATTTGACGTTATATACGTACCTCGTCTCCAGCAAAAATTATAATTTATCAAGAAAAATACATGTCAAATACAACTGGATCTTTGGAATGTCATAAATCTGACGATGTTAGAGCCGCGACGAAGCGGCGTGCGGTGGAACGGGTGGTGGCCGAAATTTTCTTTATGATGGAGAGGGAAGAAAATTTTGTAGCTAAAATTTGTGTGAAAACTTGTCTTATTTTATATAGCCATTAATGAAATATTTATAAGATTTGATTCCCGATCAAATAAACAATCCTACTTGGATCATGACATTTTGTTTTCATTATTTAAAAATTTTCATGTATAAATTTTTACTCTTGAAAATATCATGCATGATTAAATTATTATCGACTTATGATAATTCAAATATACACTCACACACACACACACACACACACACATATATATATATACACACACACACATATATATACACACACATATATATATATATATATATGTTTTAAATTAAATAACTTTTATTTAATCACTCAATTAATTAATTAATAGATTCTAGACTCTTCTAGAATATTTCATGGGAATTTTGCACTTAGTAGTCACCACTATTAATATTATTATTTAATTAGTATATTTTAAATTTACTCAATAAATAATTGTGAACTCATTATAACTTTGATCGACAATTAGACAACGCCAATGTGTCGAGGGTACAAATCACGTTCATATAATGAAAAATGTGAATATTAAAATTTACACTGATCCATTTTTGACATGTGACAGTTTTGTGAACTCATTCACCAAAATAAGCAATTCCACTATACTTACAAAATAAGCAATTAAGCTAATTTCCACAACTTACAATAATGAAATCAACTTATAAACTTCTTTATAAATAATATGTTTGATATTCATCAAACTACAGCCATCAAATTCAATTCATTGAACTTGACTATCTCAACGAGAACACAAATCCAATACTTATGTGACTCTTTATAGTTCAGAGATACAGCTAGCCATGAGTTCACAACTTTATGTGATTCAGAATAATATTTATTCTTATCTGAGCTTACCCTAGTTAGCCTCATTCTTTTCATCAACCTCTTGATTAAGAATGTCACAACTCAAGTCTGATTGCACTCATCGGTTCAAGGTAAGAACGTCTAGTAGCATTGCCCCCACGATCCCCTATGTATCACTAATAGTGCCTACAAGAACCTTAAATTATGATTAGCGTACAATACGGTCCCTTCAACTCATATATCCCTATTGAATATGTAATATTTGGTATATCGAGAGTTGCAAATGAATTCGATAATGATGTGATGTATTTTTGAGTAATAACAATGACACAATATGTGCAACTAGGAAAATATTTTTCCTTAAAGAACATGTCTTGCTTTGGCTAGAGACTCCTTGCACTATTAACTCATCAGATCACGTATGATATCTCCACCCGTATGCAAACGGTAAATCACCGACTACAATGTATTGAATCCTACGTATTTCGAAACTACATTCAACCTCGCCACGTGATGACCTCAATGGAGTCGGTAAACGGATCAAAGTGCATGCTAGTACGTAGAGCTTCTACGCTATCCTGGGTCTAAGGACTAATGGTGCACTACCATAACCGCTGACTATTCCACTCGATAAGTGATTATAACCACTTGGACAGTTTGAGAGAGAGTTGTTCAGTGGATCATTATATGATCATCCACCTGTTTAGAAAATACGGTACACTTCCTAATAAGTTTCACGATCTTACGTTGCGAGGCAGACCTCATTGTATCTATAGTATATTCAAAAACTTTATCTATGTAGCTTGCATAGATCGATAGATAACATAAATGTCATAAAATAAAAATTGTTTTTACATATGAGTCAATAAAGTCCGAGTCACAAATTGGCTCGCTGGATACCTATTGTAACAGAATAATTAATGGTCAATATAGCTCGAAAAAGTATTTGAACATATTCGAACTAGTCTCAGATTCAATAATTTTAAACATGGATTAAACTATATAGAACTAATATGAGTCGTTTGCGCAGTACTGCTGGATATGTTATATTGATCGAGTGTAAATTGCAAGTTGATTTGGTGTCTAAAATTAGAAATTTTAAAAGAAAGGTTGAAAAAAAAGGAGGTATTTTAAGTCAATAATTTCTTAACCGAAGTTTTTATTCAATACAAAAAAAAAAAAGCAAAATCAATTTAATTATCTACTAAACAAAATCATCAATTCCGTATATATGTGAAAGATTAATTATGAAAAGCACAATAAATAAAGCCTTTAAAATCTCTAAATTTTTTGTGTGTATATANATATATATACACGTAACTTACGAATATATTACATGCATCTCTACATTTAAAGCCTTTAAAATCTCTAGATTTTGAAAGATTAATTACGAATATATTACATGCATATGGGGTAAATCTGAAGTCAACCAACCAAAAAATAGCCAAAATATATCAAATGAGACGCATGCAAAGCAGTTGTGTTGCTATATAAACAGAAAGCATTACTCTCCATTTCCTCACCAACAAGAAAGAAACTACGACGAGGATACATATATATCTTCAAAGAATAAGAAAAGATGGAACTCAAATCTTGCCCTCTTCTCTCCGCGGTCCTCCTGGTCCTGGTGGCTTCTTTTCATTACCAAGTCTCCGCCTCCTTCGTCGGCATTTGGAAGCCAATCGAGGACCTGAACTCACCGCTTGTGTTGGTGCTCGTTAGATTCGCCATGTCGGAGCACAACAAAAAAAGACGGCGCGAAGTTGCAGTTTGTGAAGGTGGTGAAGGGCGAAAGACAAGTTGTGGAAGGTTTTAATTACAAATTCGTCATCACCGCGAATGATGGAGCCTCCGGAAACGCGCCGGGAAACTACGAGGCTGTTGTGTGGGACAAGCCTTGGGCGCATTTCAAGCAACTCACCTCATTTACCAAAGTTTGAAGGGAGATGATGTGCAACGCTCGTGTCTGCTGAATAAGGATGTTTTTTTTAATAAAGATGTATGCAGTGAGACTTGAGAGAACCTAGATTTTCTTTTTTCACCATATTAATATAATTGAATTTATCCAGCCCTTTAAATTCCATTTTTTTTCTTTTTTCTTTTATTTTTTTGGAAATAATTCACTCTTTTTTCTACAATTGTTGGACCAATTCATTTTCACAGTAGTGAATATAATCCCCTTTTATCTCGAATTATTTTATATTTTTATTTTGAAATACTCATGTACTTTATTTCGACAATTTTTGATATTTCATCATATATTTATTTCAAAACACATTTTTTAAAAAGTTAAATAACTTTTTTTAAAAAAATCCATTGAAAGATTGTACTTTATTGGTGAATTTGAGCTTATACGTTTCAAATTTCTTGACTTGTTTTGATGAACAAACTTGAAATGATTTTCATAATTTCAATATTAATCGTAGTGGATTACAAATACATCAAAGACGTGTCATTTGAAATTTATCTCTCAATTAACCGGCCTTTACCGAATCAAATCATAATCCAAGTGCAACCTTAACGAATGTGATTCACTTTCGAGACAAATGGTAACATCCACATAGGATGTGGATCGTGTGTTAATAGATTTATAAGTAATTCTTCTAGTGTCTTGTCTCAAGCATTTTAGTAAAGTAAGAACTTGTGTGTTTAGTAGTTGAAATCCATAACATAGTCTTTTTTTGGGATCTTTTAAAATATTTCACATGGTGCTAAAGGTTATTTATCGTTTAAGAATAAGTTTCTTGTGAGACGATCTCACATATTTATATTTGTAACATAAGTTGACTCGCTCTATATTTACAAAGAAAAGTAATACTTTTGACCAAAAAAATAATATTTTTTATAAATCAGGTTGAGTTGGATATCTGTCTCACAAAATTGATTTGTGTGATGATCTCATAAGAGTTTTTGTGATCCCGAAATTATTGTCATCATAATGTTAGATTTTGTACGTCTTATTATATTTATTTCAGGAACCTCATATGAGACATCATATACAAAACTTTAAATATTTGCAGTATTAACTCCTTTAATAATAATGTACACTTTTTCATGACTTTTTGGATATTTTGTCATGGAACATGAATTATATTTATTTTATTTTTTCAGAATGTATCTTGGATCTTAATGTTGCTAGTTCATATTTATTTAATTATTTTTTATAATGAACTTGATTTCCTAATTTTTTTTAATTAAAATTAACATATTTTATTAAAATATAATATCACAATAATTTATTTCATACAATAATTGGTTGCACATTATTAGAGATAAGCATTGTATTCAGAGGAATTAAGAATTTGTTTTAAACGGATTTATGTATTTTTGGACAAGTGAAACATAAAATTAGAGATGATATATCAGGACATAAAATTTTCTCCCCTAAAATTCTCAAATCTGTTTTTATTTTATAAAATAAAATAAAAAAATAAAAAAATAAAATTATGAATATGTCTATTGTGGAGTGAAATATATGTGACACGGGTCAACCTGACTCATATTTTCAATGAAAAATAATTGTTGGGTGGAATAATCATAATTGCTTGTTAGAGTAATTAAACGTGATACTTGAGCTTCTGTATGCTTTAAAATATTTGAGTTGTACCGTTACCATCAGCTATAATTTTTGACAAACGCTAATTCCTACAATTAGTATCAGAGACAAAGTAATGAGTTTGATTCTCATTTATTGTAAGTAGTGCAATTATTGGAAAGATGATTGTTGATGTGCAATAATCGTTTTTGTTTGTTAGATCAATCAAAACATTACTTGAGTTGTTATACGTTTTAAAATATTTGAGTTGTACTGTTACTCGCGTATGTAGTTTTTAGTAAAGCGACAAAGGTTTAGTTCTACGGTAATATTTTTTTTATATTTTATATGAAAATTTATTATACATAAAATTATTTTTATATTCAGAACATATATATTAATATGCGTATACATTATGTGGAATTAACGATTAGTAACGGGAATAATTTAAGTTATGAATAACAATCTCACGAGGACAAATGTGGATTTATGTCCCAATATGTATTTTGTGCACTGAAATCTGCTTTTCTCCCAATCCCATCGCCTAATCAAGAATCAAGAATCAAGAATCAAGAATCAAGAAACAAGAAACAAGAAAAAATGCCAGACAAATGTATTATCGGCTCCGTATTCTACTTTTTTTTACGCACTCACGGATAAGCACTTGAATTATTAGTGTTTACGCAAGTGTATGGTACTATGGTGGGATTGGAGTTTAGTTGTGTTTTAATCAGATATTGATTTTCAGATTCAATGGAGGATTTCTTGGCCAAGGCAGTGGATGCCGCTAAGATTGCTGGAGAGGTGGAATTTTACTCGCAATGGCTCAATCTTATATATTTTCTTGTATATTATTTTCGTTTGTTTGATTTGTTAACGTCGTGATTAGCATTTGGCCACCCTATTCGTTGTTTTGCTTGATTTTCGTCATCTAATTAATTTAAATTGTGCTTGTAAGGTTATTAAGCATGGGTTCTATCAGACTAAGCAAATTGAGCACAAGGGCGAGGTATGATCTTCGCATAATTTTAATCTAATTAATTGTTACTTAGAGATGTTTGGTATAGAATATTAAAATTCAGGTGATATGCTATATTACTGTAGATGTTCGAAGAAAATTTCGGTGCTTTTATAACAATGCTAGTTTTATTTTAGTTAGACCTGCAAAATTAGGGAGTGGGGGTGATTATGGTAAATGATTTCAGTTGCAAATAATATGTTGAGCATGAAATATCATTAGAAATGAATTTTAGCAATCTTGTGAAACCTAATGGTTATCTTTATATATTAATAAGCAATGTAATGGGTATCTTCTTCTCTTGACAAATCAATGGGGATTATTCAGACACAGGTCTAGTTTGACAACCTCGATTCCCCTTGAGAAGGGTGCCTTACTAAACCTACATTATGTTTTGTGGTAGAGGAATTTGCATCTGTGTGGCCCTTGTTTAAGACGATTGTAAATGTATATATTATATGTCGTTCCTGATTGAACCAAATGCTGGTGAAGTAACATTGCACCTGATTAAAGTTGATAGGTTTCGCATCTAATATTCCCCCCAGGTCGAAAATTTGGTGGCCCGTTGTTTGGATGCATTACAAGTGAAGTATGATAAACTTTGTTTAATAGGAATAATAAAGTTCAAGATAAAACTTTCTAATTAGGTGTGATGGGTTATTTCCTGCTTTTGAAGATTGCAGAAAATGATGTCAAGCAAGGAAAAGAGAACATATTGGCAGCAATAAATCTTAATTTTTCTTGTTTCTGATTATTTTTTTGACATATAACAATGGTCCTTTTGTTCCTCTGGATAGGTGGATTTGGTCACGGAGACTGATAAGAAATGTGAAGACCTGATTTTTTATCATCTCAAGCAACAATTCCCTGAACATAAGGTTACCTCTCTATTTTGGGCTTTTCTTTCTCTGGTAAAAGTTTTCAAGAATATTATTTTTCTGTTACTTGGATTTGGTTTTTTTCATCCTTTTCTACCTTAGTTTGTTGGGGAAGAAACCACAGCTGCTTGTGGTGCTACAGAATTGACTGAAGAACCCACTTGGATTGTTGATCCTTTGGATGGAACAACTAATTTTGTGCACGGGTAAGTATCTTAATTCTATTATGTTTGTAATAAGACGTTCTGAGCTTATGAATCATTATATGCGATAAATCCTAGGTTTCCATTTGTATGTGTTTCTATTGGATTAACCATTGGACGGATTCCAACGGTCGGGGTTGTCTACAATCCAATAATGGATGAGGTAAAAACTATTCACCTTGGAATTAACTCTTTGATAGGTTAGTTATTAGGTGATGGTACAGCACCTAAAATTAATCATCCTATCCTATCTCCTCACCGGCTAAATGTTTCATATTTTCTACATCCTCTATTGTTGGTATATTGTCTACAAAAAATTTCAAATGCACAGTTAATCAAATGTGTGGCTAGCCAATAAAATTATCACTATCTTGGTTTTCTCTTCTTTCAATATTTTTTCCCTGTGTATTTTGATATGGTATTCATCATATGCATTTTTTGTTGTTGCTATAGTTTGCTAGTTTGTTAGATAATAATGTTTGATTTTCAATATTCAGCTTTTTACGGCCATCCGTGGTAAAGGTGCTTTCCTCAACGGAAAAGCCATAAAAGGTTTGTGTATTTCTGTCTAGATCCTTTCCTGTCCTCTCATGGTTGGTGAAATGACCGCCATTATATTTGGTATATGCAGTATCTTCTCAAACCGAGCTTGTGAAGGCACTTCTTGCAACAGAGGTTTTCTACTTAACATATTGATTAATAATGCTTGGTTGATAGATTGCTGTTGATTGTGTCACTCAGTGTTCTTCGTAAAATTCAAAAATGGCCGTCCTGTTATGCCAATAACAAGCCCATCAAGTTTAATTGAAATGGAAATTACAGGTGGGAACGAAGCGTGACAAGGCTACTGTGGATGAGACAACAAATAGGATCAATAGCTTACTCTTCAAGGTGACAGCTGTCTCATAATACGGATTTGGGTATAAAATATTAACTTTGTTTGGTAAAATGCCTGAAGGTATGGGTTGTCAACTGATCAGGTTAGGTCAGTTCGGATGTGTGGATCTTGTGCATTAAATCTCTGTGGGATTGCTTGTGGAAGGCTTGATCTGTTCTATGAACTTGGTTTTGGAGGCCCTTGGTAAGATTCTTTCAACATCTCACCGGACTCCTGATTTTTTGGATTACTTACAGTTAGTTGATGTTTTAGGGATGTAGCAGCTGGTGCAGTTATTGTAACTGAAGCTGGAGGACTCGTGTTCGACCCGTAAGTAACAAATACTCCAACGGTGAGAAGTACACAAAAATAATTTGGTTTCTTTATCATGTTGTAATTTTGAAATTGTTTTGTACAGTTCTGGTAAAGATTTTGACATCACTTCTCAGCGAGTAGCAGCCTCAAATCCTCTCCTGAAGGGTGCATTTATTGAGACATTGAAACAATCAGAATGAGGGGGTGCCAACCAAAATTCTGAAAATTCGAACAAGAGTTGAGTTTCTTGTTTCTATAAGCCTTGTCCTATCCTCATGCCCTTTTGTGAAATGATAGACAACCACAACTGTTAGTGAGATCTCATATTTCTATGTACTTGTCATTATTTCTGATGATTGGAGGCCTTGTGTCGCACAACCTTATTTAAAAAGAAATCCATGGGATGTTTTAATTTGATCTACTGAGTATCCAATTTTGTTGATGGGTTCTTGCGATTTTTTTATCTATTCTTTATCTTGTGTATAACATGGAAAACAGGAACTCTTAAAATTTAAATAACAAAAAGAAACACACTCTCATACAACAAAGAAGTAATAGATTCAACACAAAACCTACACGAATACTTATTGGAAGGACAACAAAAACTGGTATCAACTGCTCATTCCTGCAAAACATATAATGTGACACTTTATATCAAGTCTGAAAAATAAGGATAGGCACTCCAGCTTGGAAACATAAAAGATCAGAAAACGAACATATGGACAAAATGAGCGACCTCTATTTAAAGCACTCTTTTTCATGCTCTATCATGTGCCCGTGTTCCATACCCATGGTATCCATTTGTTCCATTTATCTCATTTTGCAATTTACGCGGGTTAGAAGACTTCTTTCTGTTCAACACTACATACCATGTATATACTTCCATGATTGCTGCAACAAAGGCCAAACCCACCAAGATTCCTATATATGTTGTCTTCCATTTCTCATCTGGCTGTAAAATGTTGAACCCCTTAAAAATGTTGATGATGCCTAGTACTGTGATGGAATATCCAAGGACATGGTGGTAGATGTTCCAGTAAGATCTGTACTTGTGATTCTTTTTTGGCCTTAGAAGCAAAGCCAACACCTGTGTTCAAAGGAGACGTTAGGAACACTTTTCAAAAGATTCAAGAAACTATTTTGACTTTTCTTGACTTTAGATTGTTGAGTTTGATCGGGTGGAGTGCGAGTTCAAATGGAATTGTATGGTACCTGGAGGGTTGCTATAGCAAAAAGGATTATGCCGATGATTCTGTGAGATGTGAATTGAATTCCATGAGACTGGCTTCCGAGTTGGAGACCTGTAGCCCAGCCTACAACTCCGATAATATAACCTGAGGTTTGGCACGTTGAGTGAAGGTAAAACCATGCTGGATCTGCTGTAGGAAACACCTTTAGGTACCTTGCTAACATGGCACCGAAGGGAATCATGATCCCCCAGCTTATTTAGTTCAATAAACCATGAATCTGAATATTCACTGAGCACTGTCAGATTTGCAGTTTAAACAAGTTGGAGTACAATAATTAGCACTGCTTTCTTGATATTATGAAGTAAGAATTTAAGAACTCACATTTCTTCTCTTTGTTTTCGAGTTTCTGACCCCTGTTCTTGTACCTGTCTCTCCTGAAATAAGGTCTAGAGTTCCCATGGATTGGACATTAGGTCCAGAAGTAGAATGGGCAGCCGGAGAATCGTTCGAAAGAAGACCTTCTTGCCACACCTGGTTGACAGTAGAGCTAAGATTATCAAGCTTCAGTGTAGCAAATATCACAATTTCATTTCCCAAGTAAGTTGCCGATAAATCTGAGACTGGAAAACTCAAATCTCCTTCCTGTAACTGAGTCTGATAACTATCGACAGGTGCTGTGTAAGTTCTAACCGTTCCATCAGATTTCTGATAAGCCACAAGTGCTTGAGCCCCAACCATGCCTCGAAAATTCGGATTAATGGCCCACGCCACCCAATCAGAGGACGAAACCCCTGTGTGTCTATAGGCGATTCTAACTGTTTTAGCAGATTGGTCATAATCCCAGTGTAGAAAAGAGTTCAAATATGGGAGATCATTGCAGGAACTGAAAACTTGATTGCTAGCAAAGTTGTATGTTGCACATGATTGGGCATAGGATAACCCATGCAGCGAAAGCAGAACACTAAAGATCAATACAAGTTTCAACATTCTGAGTATATTATGAAACTGAAATCTTGGATTCATATAAGAAAATCGAGAACTGAGGTTGTGAAAAATAGAAAACATTAAAAAATAAGGCATTGTTTTTGGACGGAATGAATGGAGAGGAGGCTTATATTATAGAGTGAGAACTGTAGGTGGGACACCGAGTAGTTAAAGTTTGGTGAAGGAAAAAAAGATTTCAACTTTACCTGAGATTTAGTACGTGGTAAAATTCTGTCAACTCCTTGTCAAAGTATAGATCCCCAGTAAAACAATGTAAAATCTTTGTTGGTACACCAGTAATGAGTTCAAGCTTCCCAAAAAAATCGATATCTAACACGGTAATGGAACCAGGAGGCCATGAACTCAGATATAAAATTATTGTTGGTACACCATTAATGAGTTCAAGCTTCCCAAAAAAGCGATATCTAACACGGTATCGAAACCATGAGGCCATGAATTCAGATATACTAGTACACAAATCTCTTTTATATTTTCATTAAAGTATGATATTTGATGCTTGTTTATGAGTATATTTTTGCTCCGAAATCCGACCAGTATATAGATATATGTATCGCATATAGGTACATGCTTTCTTTAGTATATACACATATTATACTAAAGCATAAAAGTGTGATTTGTTTAGCTCTCAACTCTCATTACAATGTGTGCATCTTCATGTGCAATTGATCATTATTGCAGCTTAAAACGCCTATTCTTTGATTCACCAAAGATTTACCTTAAAACTTTAGCATTTGTAATAATCATTTGGCGCCATGTGGAATGCATATTGCCAACATAACTTTGACATACTTTTTATCAGACTGCTCAAAGGCTTTTCATAAATATTTCATCTATCATTTGATAATATCTCATGTAAGATCATCGTTGTATATTTATAATAAGAAAGTTTCATAAATATACTATTGTGTCCGAATGGCCAATCACTTTCCAATATTAAACAATAAACAAATGACATGGTCCAAAAATTATATCCTAAATGGAATTCAGTACAAAAAAAAAAAGAATTTGAGACACGAATGAACAAAAATGTAACTCTTTTAAAATTACATGTGAACTTTTTATTGTTTTTTTTTTAAAAAAAAAATTTCCAATCCATAGTCATCTATTCATGGAAATTAACAAATCCTTTTTTAAGATGGATTAGATAAGTTGGATGTGGTTATGTTTGGCGAAATCCAACATTGGTCAAACCAACTACTACATCAGAAAAACTAATCTTTGATTTTGGTTTTTGAAAAATTTATCATAAAAAATATTTATTTTTAAAATAATACAAAGCCGTAACCTTTATTGAGTTAGTACAATTATCACTTTCAATGCCAACTTCAACAAAAGTTGAAAAATTGGGCTTGTTGGCATGAGATAAATGGATTTAGTAAATAAAACTCAATACCTAAACTTAGGAAATCGATTTCACCATATGTTCCAATTATATGATGGGTCTACTAAGGGTCAATCTGTTTTATGACTAGAGTAACATTCGTCTTATACATTAGGTTTCTTGTGAGACGATTTCACGAATTTTTATCTGTGAGACGGGTCAATTCTACCGATATTCACAATAAAAAATAATACTCTTGGTATAAAAAATAATGATTTTTCATGGATGACCCAAATAAGAGACTCGTCTCACAAAATACGACCTGTGAGACCGTCTCACAAGAGTTTTTGTACCTCTTATAATTCAAAATAAAAATATGTGATATTTATTAAATGATCAATTGAATATGTTGTATTTGAAAAAAACAATTGAACATATTGTATTAAAACATATGAAAAATGTTATTCAAGTTTTAACATAGATTCGACTAGCACATAGATGGAGCGAATAATTGTATTATATTCCAATTCATATCGAATATTATATAACTATTTCGTATTATGTGTGTACATTAAGTTTCATATTATTTTTTTGTCAAATTAAATCCAACCCCTCTTCTTACAAACTTTCACAAGTGATTCTAACATTAAAAACAAATTCAAATTGAATGCAAGTCATTGTCCAGATAAAAGAAATCGCCACAATTCAATTTTAAAGAAGTCACTTTTACAATATTATAAATATTATTTTATTTTAGAAAAAGAGCACGTGACAATGACTTTGTAATGGAAGGCATTTAAATAAAATTTTATATGTATGCATTCCCAATTTATTTTGGAAAAATCTGTAACCAACGTGTTTTTATTATCGATCAATTTATAATTTTAGTCAATGAATTTATAATTTTTTTTTCAATTTTATTTTTTGATCAAAATGTTGATATGACGTTAAAAAATAATGTATTACTTACAAAATGATGATATGACGAAAGATAGAATTTTTTTAATCCATAATAGAATTTTCGAAAATAAAAAATAGCAAAAGACTAATCTTTCTTGAAATTTTACAAAATGTAACTCAATATAAGCTCATCAATGCTATGATTATTTTCTTATGTTTGTACATTTCTCACTTTCTATCCACCTATCTAAGTCTTGCTTGTCCAATTTCTCATTCAAAAAGAACAAACCCAATAAGTCAAATGCTCTAAGTTCAACGATATATATGATACTACGCATATCGTCGTCATACGCACATTATGGTGTATACTACGCTCAAAACGCGAGCGCCACTGAGAAGCATCCCAGCTGTGAGTAGCAACAGAATCAACTTTCCATGGCCATCCCCCCACACGCAAACGCACTTACAAACCAACCAAATCCTAACCCATACAAAACTCAAACTCCACTCACCTCTCGCTCCTCTGTCCGCCCCGTCATTGAAGAAACCTGAATTTTCATCGTTTATCTTGTCTGAACAAGTGTTTTCTGCACTGATCGATCACCATGGTTTCGAGGGTTCACGCTCATACCCCGGCTGCAAGATTGTTTCTTCCTGCTCCCGACAGGGCTCTTCCTATTTCTACACGCCGCCGCCGACCTCAGCCAGGATCAGCCGCTCTATGGGCCGTTCCATGCGCACTGTTAGGTCCAAGATTTTTCAGAGTGATCCCACTGATTCGATTCCTGATAAATCTTGCGTTGTTTTGGATAAGTTGGACGGACCAACCGAATTTTTCAGATACAGTGTTGAAAACATATGATTTGTTTCAAGGTAGTGGGGTATCCCCCCTCCTCTGCTGACTCTGTCTCTTACCGGAACCTCCAAAGCTAAGAATAAGGTTAGTTTTTTAAAACATTCAATAGTTACAATTCAATTTCGAGATAAAGATTCAATTTTTCCCTGAAAATATAGTCAACTTACGGCGAAATCGATAGACTACAACCGTCGTTTGATGTGCTTCGTACTCTGGTTATTGAGATGCTAGCCTACGGATATTACCTCTCCAATGATTCGCATGTTATTAGTCCATGGTAATCGTAATATGATGAAATTTTCTTAGGAAAAGATGTGCGTAGTTGCAGCATTGTGCTGTCTTTCTAACCGTGTCTGTCTTCATTTTTGGCAGGCTAAAAGGCTTATTCGGTAGTACTTTAGTGAACCAAAATTGGAAGATTCTTCCTCAAATTCTTAGAGCAGTGTATGTTTTATAAAGTATACATACATGTGTAAAATGTAAAAAGTTATGATTTCCTTTGAGGGTTTTTTTTTTTAAAAAAATATATAAATATTTGGGTATTGGATATTGATACCCCTGTAAGAGCCCGGGTCGTGGATGACCCAGGATATCATATGGATTCCCAAATCAGGGTCAATCTGCAGGATGGATTCTTCTGAAACCGAGCAGGTGCAAGCCCGGGCTCTACTCCCCGGGCAATCAGACGTCCGGGCTCTTATATAAGCCCCCGATAGGCATTCTAACCGGGCCACGTCGATATGAGCACCGCACTCGAGTACACTAGCAGAATTGGATGTGGGCGAACGTCCTATCTCTGACACTAATCCAAGTGGTTGACAAAGTCAGACAGACGGGATGTGACTAGTGTATGATTTGACATGTCAGAATGTAGCCGCCCTACTATAATTAATAGGTAGCACGAAGAACGATGTCATCGTTACTTCTCCTACTATAAATACCAGGTTCTCCCTTTACATTTAGATTCATTTTATTGTCTACACTCTTACACCAATATCACAACCATCACTTGGTTACATTGGTCTTTTGTTGAGTCTTTCACTGACTTAAGCATCGGAGTGGCCACGCCGGACTCCCCTCTGGCGCCCATTCACGAGTTCATCTCCTTGTGTGCAGGTTACAACTGAAGCCATATTGCGGAGATATATCTCCTTACTCTTATTCCCTTCATTATATTGATAGCAGATCCGTTGGAGCTCCTTACCCGGCTCGTCCATTTCACCCGGATCGTATCAGATATGAATAAATGTGGATTAATTTTTTGAAGATATAGGCAGAAATTGTTAAGCTCATAGTGGTATTGTTTGCTTGGTTGTTCAATATAATGGTTTTATTTTCATTTTCCTAAGAACTAAGCTTGTTTCTTAGCTTTCCAATTTTCTTTTACAAAAAAGGAAAATTGTCAAATAAATAAATTTTGGTAGATGGTCTTGGTCTTGAGCTTGGGCTTGGTTTTTTAGTGTACTTACTTATTGGGCCTGATATCTATTGGGCTTTCTTATCGTTTGATTTTTAAAATCATTTTATGTATTCAAGTCTACAAGCATTATCTGGAACCTATTCACTAGTGTTTTTAAAATTGGACAGCGAACCGGCCACTGGTTCAGCCTGGATCTACTTTATAAACAGCCAGAATCGGTCAAGAACCGATTAACTAGTTAAAAACTGAACCGACGGTTCATCACTGTTTTTATTTTTTCAAACTTTTTTAAAAATATTTATGGAATTTAATTACTTTCTTTTATTTCTTTAGAAAACATATTTCTTATATTTTACATTTTTTACTCTTATATATATGATTATTTATATTTTAAATTTTTTTTATTATTTATATATATATATATATATATTTAAGATTTTTGGAATTTAAAATACATTATTTATTATATTATAATATAATAGTTTTTCCAGTCTGAACATCCAACTGAATGGTCCACGATTAAACCGTTTTTATAAGATAAATTGGTTCCATCACCGATCTGATTATGAAAATATTTTTTATTCGCGCCGAAACTTTTTGATGATCCCTAAATATCTACTGAAATTCAATTGGGCCTGTATAGAACAATTAAAAACTAATTGGACTTGAATATGTAAAAAAATACAGATTCCCATATATTAAAGCCCAATATTGTATCCAATTATTTATTTAACAATTGCACCTCTTTCTTTTTTCTTATTTTACGAAAAATATCATACAATTAGTTGGAATGCTATAATTATTGCTTGAAATATTTAATTTGATTTTTGAAAAATATATTGAATGTGAAATTTGGAGATTGAACAATTGTAGTAAAATATACTTTATATGATTTATGTTTTGATTTAGATGTTTATCAATAATGAATATTTGAACGATAATTTTTCTTATTTGGAGTTGCTTTATAACTTTAATTATGCTCTTTATCTTTCTTTTTAAATTTTAAAAAGGCACAAAAACCAAGAATGCCAGTTACTGTAACATAAGATAATTTTGATTTAATCTCATTTTAAAATCAAATCACTCATCTGAAAATTAACAGGTGACTTGTAATATGGTCTCGTGGATCTTTATTTGTGAGACATGATAACTTTGTCTATATTTACAATAAAAATAATATTTTTAGCATAAGATCGTATCAGATTGTTTTTTTCGCATGAGAAATCATACAAATGATAGTTTTTTTTAAATAATAATAATAAATGGGTTAAATAATTAGCATAATTACATAACATGAAAGTTCATAAAATGAAACAAAACAAAATAAAAGTTGTTAGTTGTAGCGTTATGATGGATGACAAAATCTGTGTGAGACGGTCTCACGGGTCATATTTTGTGATACCAAATTTTTTTTTTTTAGAAAAAAACACACACTCACACACACAAAAAAAAATGCAAATTTCCTTAAAAATACATGGCCTTGCCTCTTTTTTCTCATCCTTTCATTATCAATGCATCAAAAAGGAAAATAAATCCAAAGAAAATTACAAAATTATGTTTGTGAGATGTCTATTCTTTCTTTCTGTTCTTTTCTTTTCTTTTCTCCCCTTTTTTCCGTTTTGGTGTCGTGTACCATTAAATATTTGAGTAGGTCGTTTGTGAGACGATCTCACGAATTTTTATCTGTGAGACGGGTAAACCTTAACGATATTCACAGTAAAAAGTAATACTTTTAGCATAAAAAGTAATATTTTTTCATGGATGACCCAAATAAGAGATCCGTCTCACAAAATACGACTCGTGAGACCGTCTCACACAAATTTTTACCTTAATATTTATAGCTCTATATTTTTCACCCAAAGCATTGTTGCCATCAAATTGTAGAAATGGGGACCAAGACGGGGTTAAGCACGATCTATTATTTGATGTCAATTTGCTTGTCTCATCAATAATTGGTGTTTTAATATTGTTTTGATTACATTAGTAACTATTATTAAAGTTTTTTTTTTTTTTTTTTTTTTTTTTTTTTTTTTTTTTT